>NC_051186.1:108571664-108745286 GCF_013339695.2 Rhipicephalus sanguineus
TTCTGAATGCGGTAGTTGCATCAGTGGGGGCGATGCGTCACGAGGCTATGGTATCGTTTGAGTATCTGGGCTTTAACGTCCGAAAACCACTATACGATTATGAGAGCTGCCGTTGTGGAAGCCTCCGCAAATTTCGACTACTACCTTTGTGCTCTTTAACGTGCACCTAAATCTAAGTACACGGGTCTCAAAACATTTTTTGCCTCCACCGAAAAATGAAGCCGCCGCGGCAGGAATGTTCTTTTGAGAAATCCAGCAGGGGCAAATCTGGCGCTCTTATTTATGCGAGCTATAAACAGGGTGCTTCAGGCAACATTTAGTTACATTGATTTCTCTAAAGTGTTCCTTGCAGCTTCACCGGCTAATAAATATAAAAACGAAATCATTTGAAGTGGAATTTCATTGCTGCAAACAACATGCGATTAGGCAGGGTCCTAGCTACTTGGTCGTTTAAAAATACGATAATCCCATATCTTTGACGCTAAATATCAGTGGAGCATAGCGAACAATGCGAACCGAATGCTCCAGTTCATAAGGACTGAATGTTAAAGGAAGTATCGTAGCGTCAGATATTCATCTGATGTTACTGGAAAATAATATGCTAAAGGTCCGCCACAATAATCCGGGAATTTGCACCTTCAAAACATTAGCAAGCTCAATATGTGTACAAATATTTGCCTGATGATGGTGAGTCTGTAATGAAAATTGGTCATTGAATGATACTCAGAAACTGGCGTGATTTATTCCCAGTCATAGAGCCTCCGCATTTAAATAAAAGAAAATCTGAAAAAAGGCTCCGCTGTGGGAACCGTTCTTTTACAGCGAAGCTGGATATCGCTAGGGGGTGGTGCGATTTTCCGGCCGCGGGCAAGTGGCTACTTTCTTAAAGCTCTACTATATGGCGATAGTCATCCATGCTGGACGCTCCTCTAACATTAGCATACAACTATCAAATATAATGAAAAAAAGATCTTAAAGCCCTCATATGTGATAGAAGACACGTTAGATTGTGCCTGAAACACGCCTAACAAGTAATGCATTTGCATTTAGAAGCCATGTCGACATTAGAGGGTAACCCCCACGGGGTGCTAGTGGTTACGGTGCTCGACTGCTGACCCGAAGGTCACGGAATCGAATCCCGGCCTCAGCGGACGCCAGCACGCTAGAGGCCCATGCACTTAGATTTAGGTGCGTGTTAAGAACACCAGATGATAAATATTTACGAAAACCTTCGCTACGGCGTCCTTCATACTAATATCATTACTTCAGGACGTAAAACGTCATACATCTTAGTATTACATTACTGACACCGTTTATGCTTGACCATTGTAAACTGGCTTTTCCGCATTCTAAGTTCCGCACTCTAAAACACCCACGATGAACGTGAATAAAACACCCCGCTCATTCGTCAAGCTAGGCACGACGAGGGACGTTAGGCAGAGAATGTGGTCTCGTAGATGGAGTTGGCCAGCAAACATCGCCTATTGTGCACATCGATGGCAGTGTCGTCATCAATATGTCGCGGTAGACTCTACACAGTGCTTTCAACATTGATTAGCGCGTTTAAAACAACGCCTTTCATACGAAGCTGACCTCAAGCGTGCTACATCTCTGTCGTGTGGTAAACAGCTGCGCCGGTCGTCCACCTTCAGAGAGTGGAATGGCTGACACTTGTTTTATCTGTATTTTCGAACAAAGTATCCAGTCACAAGTCGGAGGAAATACAGATATTGAGTGGGATTAGTGCACTGATGGCTATGGGAAATATTCAAAATAATAAGGCCAAGTACGTTGTTCGTGATCGCAAAGCAGGATACACTTGGGCTAGAAATAGATGGGCCTACTAGATGTGGGAGATGTGAACTACGTTAAGTAACAGTCACGGTGGGCTTTCATGGCTAAGTCGTATAAGTATACAACTAAGCTTCCTTGTAATTTTTTTTTGCATCCGTACGACAACGATAAAAAAAGAAGTGAGTATGTAGTGAATGTGAAGAAGTGATTGCCCGTGGCACACTTTTATACCGATGATTGACGTTCATGATCATAATTAAACCTTTGTGGCAGCTGAAGTAATTAAGATAAACCTTGACACAGGTTATGGTAAATTCCGCGCAAAGATGACATCAACAAGATTTCCATTAAGGTTGTCAATCAACAAGCACATAACACTGGCACTCGATATGCACTCATTCAAAGCGTTGTCTTTTGAACAGTAAAACGCCATGGTGGGCGCTCCCCAGTTATAGAGTAACCTATGCCTGTGCTTACGCATACATTACCACAGAGCGCTTCATGAACGCGAGAATCACAGTTCGTAGCTTGAGCCGTGAACGTGCCAAGTCGACTGGTTTCCCTCTGGCGTCTGCATTGCGGAGGTGTGAAATATGCAAGGTGTGTTGGTAAAGCCTCGTGTGTGTTGTGTGTGTGCGTGTGCGTGTATCAGTAGCACAGTGGGTAGAGCGTCGCGTACCTATCGCCGGAAACAGAGGTTATGGCTTCGACTACCAGGTCATCCGCCTCAACGAAATTTTTCTTATAGTTTTTGTTTGCCACCTGTTCGTGCGCTTTGTGCGAGCGCCATTTCGCAATGGAAATGACGTCAGGGAAGTATTTATGAACCCCGGCATAAAACACTTTCGTATTAAAATAAAATCTAGGCAGCAACGCTTGTCGGTTCTCCTTTCACAACAGCAGCACTTTATTTCATAAAAAAAGCTAACCGCCAGAAAAAAAAAACAATAAGAATAAAGGCAGCAATAACACCCTCTGGACAGTAACAAACTGGGTACACTTATCAGAAAGGCGAAGGCGTCGCATGGAGAAACTCGCAGAATTAAGCATTGCTAGAGGTTAGGCACCTCAAATCGTCCATCATGTGCACAGTTAAAGTCACGTCTGACGCTTTTGCATTTAGCTTTGCAATTCTCATTGTTCGATATGTGGTTTACTCTCATCAAAGCGGAAGAAAAGTTATATTTCAAGAACAACATGACAATCGGATAACAGATGTCTCAGAAACGTGGCCGGGGCAGGTAACCAAATTTTAATGCCCATTACTTAAATATACCTCTTTATTTGCTCCCAATTTCATCATTACCCGTTCATTTGCTTATACATACTTCCACTTCAAGAAATGAATATCAAGTGTTGCGTCATATGTTATGCACGTCACCGTGCCTATAGAAAAGTGTCATGCACGCTCGAAAGTATTTTTGAGTACTGCAGATATCAAGATAGAGTTCATTTACCATAATTTGAAATGCCATATGTCAATCTTGAATCACAGTGATATTTATTCTTAATAAAGGAGAATGGGTTACAATTTATATAAAGCGCAGACGGACAAGCGCGACTCCACATGAAAAACTAGATAGTTCTTTTTTTTTTTCAAATAATTCAGACGTAAGAACCTGCGTCATGGTGCTGTGTTCTTATGGCTTACTGATCACTGCAGCGCTCGTGGCCTCAAAAGGTAAGCACTTTGGCAATATTACGCATTAATATTAATGGAAGGTACAAACCTTATTCATCGATAGCGTATCCTCAAATTGAAGACGTCATGTATCGTATGTGCGCGACGATGAGGCCGCTGGTGGCGGTGTTTTTCGCAGCGCCGCCTGGGCAGAGTCTGACGTCTATAAACTTCAAAAAGCACAAAGGAGACGGCTTAGCCCTATATCCCACTGATAGGGGCGAACAAACAGAGAATGCATGGAAACGCAGAAAATGCAAGGAGACATGCTTTTCACAACGCGAGTGGAACGCAGATGGCCGCCAAAGACGTGCTCATGGTCGATGCTACTTGAAGGCACTGGCGTTCCAGGGTCAGCCCTTGTGGTGGGAATCCGCTCACTGTAAGTTCGTTAGGTATAAGACAAGCGTGTCAATTCTGGGACATTCAATCGCAGGGGCTGAAAATCTTAAATGCTATACTATGGCTGTCCTGACTTGCGCGTTGCGTGAACAGTTTATCCAGAAACAAATACACTGCTAGGTTCTTTACCCACTTCTGCAAATTGATTAAGGAAACAGTATTAAAGGGTCCTGATTTTACACTTGAGTTAGTCCTGAGAACGGACGCATCAGAACAATGTCTAGGGGTTGTGCTCCTACAAAACATGACGCAATATTGCTTCCGGTAAAACACGCCAGTCGAAAGCTGTTGCCACGAGAAGTAGCATAGTCCACTGTAGAACGTGAATGGCTAGCATCAGCATGGTCAAGACATTTCATCTACTCTTTTATGGTCGTCATTTCACATCAGAAACAGACCTGCAGCCCCTACAATACGTAAACCCAAACACGGTCTTCAATACGCGCATTTTCCGTTGGCGATTGCTTCTGAAGGAATATGATTTTTCTGTACGTTATATCCCTGGAGCAACTCACGCGGGTGCCGACTACCTGAGTCGCAGTTCATGTGATCCTGCATGTGACCATACATAAGCACGAAATGGTTAGGCTCTTCTGGTGAGAGAACTAGTTTTGCAGAATTCGCATATATGTTGACTTTGTATAAACATTCAGCAACTCATAAGTAACAAGACCATGGCGGGTGTTTATTTCTCTACAATGTAGTGTTTTTGTGTGTGTCAGTGTTTTCATGGAACAATACGATATTGTGTGCAATGTTTGACTATTTTCGTGTGCCATTGTGTGCTGTCGACAGTATCACTGGCATCCACTCCACGTTAAAGTGTTCCCCTAGGACACTTCTTCAAATGTGATCTTATGTGATGTGGTGCCCTGACGCCGCTGAGAAGACGACGAAGCGGCGCCGAAACTGCGCAAGCATGCGCACTGAAATAAGAGCGGTTGGGCTATCTTGAAGATACCTTCCTGTGCGTGCCGCGTTCAGGAAGGTATCTTCCTGCACGAACCCATATCGTAGCAATGGTTGTTACTATATGGGTTCGGGGAGCAGGTTTAATGCTTGGGGTCAGAGACGCTTGTGACGGCCGCAAGGATGATGACGCAGTTCGAGTGGTACACAAACGTAGATTCTGACACAGAAATACACAAACAACACAAATAAAGCGCAGCAAGACAATCAACACGCGAAACGTCTTTAGAAAAGAGTTCAAAGAAACACCGCGCTCACGCCAAGGCCCTTGACTTCGCGGTCGTGGCTGCGTTGCGGGTCTTGTATGAGAAGGGCCAAGCGGGATGTCGCAGGTTCCTCTGCTTCCGCTGGACGCCGGGACAGAAGACGTGTCGTTGCGAGGTCGCTCGGGCGTTCACGCTCGACCAGGTCCCTCCGACAGATGTTGGCTTCCCGAATGTTGGCGTTCGACCAGGCCAACGCGTCTTCCCCGCTCCAGCTTCTGGCTCCGTCTGCCTTGCCAACGTGGCCTGTTCTTTTTCTTTTTATTTGTCGTGCCAAGCGGCACGTGCAGGGAGGTTTCTTCAAAATTGGCGAACTCTTAATCAGCGCGCGTGCTTGCGCGTTTTCGGCGCCACTTCGTCGTCTTCTCAGCGGCGTCAGTGCACGTCATCACAGTGGCACATACCCGCACACCAGAGTTCATGTTATGCGGGTATGTGCCACAGGTCCCTAAATCAACGCAGTAGCCGCAAGCACACACACTGACACCGAGAGAGACGCCCTAGTGAACGACTCCGGAAATTTTTGACCCTCTGTTCCTCCACTGACATCACACAGTACACGGCCCTCTAGCATTTCGCCTCTGTCGAAATGCATGGGAACCATCGTTAAAGGCGCAACACCACACAACACAAGAGAAGACCAGACGAGCACAGGCGCAACCGCCGCGGCCGGGATCGAACCCGCAACCTTCGGGTCAGCAGCCGAGAACCGTAACCACTGCACCACTGTGGCCGACGCAAGGAAAGTTAGGGAGCTAGAGAAAGAGCATCCCTGGAAGACGTTGGGCTAGTGGATGAGTGTTAGCATGCACTCATCCACGTGGTGCAGAACGAGGACCACGTGGATTACGCAAAAATCAGGGTCAGTGCTTCCTTCAATATCTCTGCCGAGAAGACCATGTCCCTCATGATTACCGGTGACTTCAGCATTTATTCATCAAAAGCCAACAACGCCTGGTTTTTAGACGTCATCAAAAGCGGTATGGATGTGGAAAGGGCATCAGAAGACCTCGGTGCCACGTCTAAGACAAAAGGCATCATAGATTATTTTCGTAAAAGCCGTCCGCGGTTTCACCAGCTCTACTTTACCTCGCTCTTCACTTCACTTAGACTGTTCGTAGCCGCGATCACGAACGGATCCGATAACAAGTCCTGTCCAGCTGGTGGCGCTCACTGATCGAGGTGATGATGACCTTATTCAAGAACTGCCAGGGCTCCTTCCACACATGTACGTTGGGTCGTGAAACGTGCGTGCGTTCTCCGTCATAACAGATAAGTATAAGCATAACAGCATAACGCAACTCTAACAACTGCAACTGTGACTGTAGCGTACGTGCAGTGCGCCTGCGCGTGTCACTCGGCTGTTTATATATATAGGTTCACTTTTCTGAATAAAGCTTAGTTGCCAGTACCGCCTGTCCTGTGCATCTGTGTTCCTTCATTGTCCTATTTTAATTCGTGCTATCCAGTATTGAAGAATACAAGCACTACATATCAGCTTACTGCGTTTGATGTTGGTAATACCTATGTTGCTGTTGGCATCGTTAAGCAACTGCAAAGAACTGGTTATACAGTACATGTGCGACTCTTCAAGCTATGTGTTTGGGTATGCCATTGGCACATTTGTCTAGTGTCATTCCGTAACGTTTCGGTCAATGTGAAAAAATTGCGATACAGTCACCATGCTGCGCACGCTTCGCATAACATCGATTCCCACGGTACGTGGGATCTGCCAAATATTTGTATTATCGTGCATGCTAATAACGGTTTTTATATGATTTTGTAATAAGAGATACATGATTCACCTGTACATGAAGCATTAATCACGTTTTACTCCAAAGAACCAACCTGTATCCAGAAAAGTAGACATAAGGCATTAAAAATACAGTTAATAAACAACACGTCCGCGTCACACTGCAAGCCAAAATCCGCGCAAAGAGCTCTTTCTAAGCGACGCTAACTACACAGACTTATACAAGACCTCTCTGGTGAACGGCAGTACAACGCGAAGCTCTTTTTTCAAAAGTGAGAGACGTAACAATTCAGTTTAAATGAACACGACGCACGACGGCTACGTAATTTCAAGCGCACCGAAGAGGAGAAATCGGACCACAATACTCCTGCTGCCACCTTGCGGTGAAGCGGCGGCAGCTCGAGAGCATTCGTATGACCCTGAGCGCATTGGCGAGGCGGCGGCGTTTGGCCACGTCTCATGTTCTACCACCGTGTTATAGTCCATGGTCTTCGCCGGTTCAATTCTGCATGGACTACAGGTGCCTGGACAAAATTACGATTAACGATGTTTATCCTGTTCCCCTCGATTACCAACAATGCGCCGAATTCCTTTCTTCAGTAGACCTGCCGTCGGCTTATTGACAAGTTTCAATGGCCAAGTGTGATCGTCCGAAGACAGAATTCATCACACTGTGCGGCCTCTACAAATTGCCATTCGGAATTTGCAATGATGGGCAGCATTTTACGCCTCTCAAGGGAACATTGCCGTTTTCTCCCCTATTTCACTTCGCAACTCACTGGTATGCGCTCAATAACTCGAACGGCACACGCTCTCTTCGCCCTCTCCTTCACCTTCTGAATCGCTCCCAAAAACACACAGAGCAACTGAAAGAGAGACAAAGAGATGAAAACAGATATAAAGAAGCGGAAAGATAAAAAAGACAGAGAAAGATAGTAATAGAAAGGAAGAGTGAAACATAGATATAAAGCGAACAAAGACATAAAACAGTAGAAGGACAAAGAAACAGATTGAATGAAATGGACACAAAAAAGAGAAAGAAAAACAGACAGCAAGACAGAAAGAGAAAGAAACAGAAAATATAAAGGGTAACAAAAAAGACAAAGAAACAGTTATAGAAATAGAGATAGAAAGAAAGAGGGAGCAATAGATAGAGAGAGATAGGTAGAGAAAAGAACGAAAGATGGAAAGTGCGAGAAAGAGATGCAAAAAAGAGATGCAAGAAACAGAGAAAGAGGAAAGAGAAGACGAATGAATGAGAAATACATGCATGTAAAGCTGCTGTCGGGGCTAGTTGGTACGACGTCATGCCTATACGGACCCCTGTGTGTGTCTTTTCTTTTTCAATCGGCCTTTCGTCAAATTTCTAGCAGCGAAAGTAGTCATGAAGTAAAGAGAAAAAAAAGAAGGCCGCCAGCCATGCTCTTCCTTCAGGCTTGGCACCAGTGGTGTGAAGCTTCCATATTTTCTTCCAGAGACTCCTCGCCAGTGCCCGGCAGGATCGCGGCCAGAAAATTCATGGAATCAGGGACCCTCCCACCTAGCGTGACCCGGACCTTCTCTGGTCGTGAACATTGTTTAGGAAAACTAAATGTTTATTTCATTCCTTTAGGTATGTTGTGGCCCGTCCCAGCCACGCTCACATAAAGGCTAAAACAAGCTACTTTGTTATTGAAAAGGAGTGCCTCGCCTCTCTGTGGGCGTTACCCAAGTTTAACCCCTCTTTGTACGGCCAGTCCTTAGACGTGGTGACTGATCGTCGCGCGCTCTCTTCGTTGGCTTGGCTTAAAGCTCGTTCTGGTCGTCTTGAACTTTAGGCTCTTCGCCTGCAAGAATTTGACATTCGCGTCGTCTACCGGTCGGGAGGAAAGCATACTGACGCGGATGTGCTCTCACGATCACCCGGGAGCTCCCGTGAATAGGAACACTCACAATAGGGCCATTTGACAAGCTAAGAAGAAATGCCAGCGCTCCCTTCGGCTGGTGCTCGTGACGTTACCACCTCCATCTTACATAGATTCATTCTCCGTCATGGTGTACCACGTGAACTACTCATCGATAGAGCTCGTGTGGTTTTGCAGGAGTCCTGCAGCAGTTCCTTCTTTCATACCGTTCGGAACACTGCAAATCTACAGCCTACTGCCCTCAGGACGAGATGCCTAACGGAACGTTTCGACCTGAATGCTGGGAGACATGCTTGCGATGTATATTGATTCCGATCACTCGAATTGAAATGTCGTTCTCCCTTTAGTTACGTACGCATATAATATCACCACGCAGTCTCCAGGAGACCTTTTGCCCATTGTCATTTTATATGGCCCTCGAACGGTGCACCACACTCGACACAGTTTTGCAATATAATCTCTATGCCTCCTTATTTAGCCGAGTTTCGAAATGGCATGGTATGCTGAAGAGTGTCGTCAGCTCGCACGCTCTTTCACTGCAGACAGTGAAGCACCCTAAAAACTGTGGGCAGCTACGCCCTAGTGGCGTGAAGACTGAGGAAACGACGAAGATGGTGGCAGCCTCCTCCTCCTTTCCTTCACATCACTCCTCCTCACCATCACTTTCCCTCCCCACAGCTTTGTTATACTAAACAAGCATGGCTTCCCTCCACTTTCCCGTCCTCTGCACCCTCACTTCCCCTTTCATCCCTGCTACTCTTACTATTCATTGGTTATGCTATGCTTTACTATCCCCTTCCTTCCCTCCTCCTCCTACCCGGACATCACTTCTCACCCCCATTTTCCATTTCCCCTCCTTGGAATACTGTTTACACAAGGCTATGTTATGTTACCTTCTCCCGTACTCATTCTCTCCTCGTCCTCACATCGCGTCTCTCCCCCCACTTATTTTTTGTTCCCACCCCTCTCAGTGTACTATACTATGCATAGTTATACTATGCTAGAAGCTGCTCGGCGTATAATTCTCGTTCCAACCCCCCCTAATGCGATACTGTACAAAAGAAATGTATTGATTTGCCCCTGACCTCCTCCTTTCCCTTCTCCACATGCTATGCTCAGTCCGCCTCCTCCCGCCCATTTTTTCGCTGAACTATACTGTAGAAGACTATGTATGCAGTAAGGTAGATGGGTGGACGAGTTGGAATTGATATCATATTTTATAATTCAGCGCAAACAAGGCGGATCACAGGAATAAAAGGACACAGTACGAGCGCTACTAAGACGATGCAATGCTTCACCCTGTCGCTCCTCCTTTCCTTGCTACACACACTCGCATCACTGCTCCTCAGCCTCACTTCCCTACCCCACCCCTTTTTACTATAACACACATTGCGATGTTGTGCTAGGAGCTGCTTTGGACATACCCGTTTTCTGTGGCGCATACCTGTGCAATTCTGTACATGGCTCCGATTAGCTTTCCACTCTCCTGGCCTGACTCCCCAAGTCTGCACCGAAGTATACTAGCCATTACCGCGCCATCAAGTGGCCCCGTCCAACGTCCAGCTATGTCATTGAGCAGGATAAGCAGTCCACTGACAAGCGTTGTCGTGATAGTGAGACGGTCCACATCAGTCGCCTCGAGCTCTCTACGACCCTCAAATTCTCATCGTCACCTTAAGTCACTAGGATGATTTCTTGTTCACCGCCGGGGTGTTGTAGTGGTGAAGGAGCAAGGCATTCACAAAGGGACGATCTATTGCTGTGAAGCGGGAGCGCTGATCCCAAACTGTTGGCGCCGAGTCTGTTGGACTGCTATCGCTGTGCCGGCTTTCTGCCTGCAACCCGACGTAGATCAATAAACTCCTTCCAAAAATGTCAAAAAGCTTGTATCCATTTTTAAGGAATACGGTAACAAATGTCCAAAAGTATAATAACCATCCCCTACATCTCTGAGTTACATGAAATCGAGGTTCATTAAAAAAAGGTTTTTATCAAAAATAAAGTTAAACAAGGAAAAAAGTGATGTAATTTTCCTTGCGCGATTTGCAGGAACAACGGGAAAGCCCACATGCAATCCTGGAGAGGAGAACAAAAATGTTGTTTGGACATGCTATACGGACGCCCATAATACAACGTGTTTCGAAAGAAGTTTCTCTTACCAACCTAGCACCGACACATGCGAAGAATTTTTGTATGAAGGCTGCGGTGGAAATGATAATAATTTTCCTTCTATGGAAGCCTGCTTAAGCCACTGCAAGTACGCATTCGTTTACGACTATTCTGTCGGGCTTGCACATGATACTTATAAACCACCAATCGAGTCTTTGTAAGACGCGACTTGCGCTGTAGTCGGCTTCATTACCGTAACGTACATGAACGCAATGACAGGCTTTATGCCAAATGTTTATAAAGATCAGTGAATACATTGGCCATTGTATTTTTCCTATGTTACGACGTCGCGGATTTTTTTGGTGCCATCGAGTGATCTTATACTTCGGCGACATCGCAGGTTTAAACCCCACCGCTGTGGCCGCATTTTAATGTGGCCGAAGTATGAAGTGCGCTTTTGCTTATTGTATCTTCGGTTTGGGGGAACGGAGTGGAACATGAACAAAATGAAATGTCATTTTCTGAACACGCAGACCTGCAAACTATCGAGTGCCAGGCCGGAGCGCCTTTGTCACCGTTAAAATACTGGTGGGTGCCGCGCAGCGCTATCATTCGAACCGCAGTACGTACCGCATACAAGGTGTACGCTCTATCAGTCTAATAATGAGGCGGTAGTCAAGCCAAGCCCGAAAGCAAAGCAACGCAGTTCACTCCTAGCTTCAAAGTACCCTCGAAAATATTTTTAACCTGACTTACAAAAAAAGACGAAATACAACATGGAGCTGCGCCGGTATAACACACAAAAGTAAATGGTGTCTTCACAGAAGTAGTGCTTATCTGGATATGCGAGTTTTACTATGTCCATTGGTGTTTAGCAGCTATAGCCACCGCCTGACGTGGATGCACCCACTTTGACGCCTAGTGGCACATCTCCATCGCGACGACCACGCCCATGATTATGATTTAAGCTTGTGGCAGCTGAAGCTATCAACATATACTGGTCACAATATATGATGAATTCTGCGCAAATATGGCATCAACAAGTACATAATAAACACTGGTTCACGATATGCACTTTTTTCAAAGGGTCGTCAATTAAGGAGACAAACGGCACGATGTGCGCTCCCGAGTAATAGGGTAACCTACGCCTGCGTTGCAAACTCGACCCCACGGCGCTTCAGCAACACGGGAGGCAGAGGTTCATAGCTTCAGCCGCGAACGAGCGCAGGCGTTCCATGTCCCCGCTGGCCTCTGTCTTGCTGCACCAAGGCATCACATTCGGCCGTCGACATTTGTTGCCCTTGTGCAGCGCTTATTGCAGCAGTTTTATTAGTCGGTGCTATTCGCCTCGTACGCAACCAGTGGCAGCGCTGCGAACGGCGCTCCTGTGACGCAAATGTGAGCTTTCGGCTTTTGTCGTCTGCTAGGTTCTGGCTAAAAAATCAGCATTTTCTCTGTAGTTCGCTCGCATCGCACGGCGTGTTTATGATAACGAGGTTAATAAACGTTAACATTTAACATATCTTCTATATACCCACAGCCATCGTGGTCACGATCATGCCCCCGAGTTCGTGGCGTCACTCATTGGGCTGGATGGCGTTGAACTAGCTTACGCGAAAGCGCGAACATCCCGCCAAGTGAGTTAAAGAGAGTCTACGCTACTTTGGAAGTGAAGTGCGATCAATTTTACGGCGTATTCGCAAAAGTTAGCGTAGTGTGAACGAACTTGAGTTGAACGAAAATTCACACTCCACACCCAATTGCAGTCATGTGAACCTGTGTACACAAAACGTTTGCCCGCCAAAATAAAATTGATAACTTCATCGACCAGCGCGTTATTCAGGAAAACAAGCGTTCACTGGGCGAGTTGGATCCACATTAAAACTTGTTGCGCGTACTATCGGCTCCGAATCAAACGCCAACAGTGGCGCGCGTTGTACAGTTCGCACCCTTATGGTTAAACATAGATAAGCTCATGCGGTTTGCCGCTCGTGAGCTTCATTCATGCGTTTGAGCGTGCAGTGCTCCCCAATCGGGTGTGCGACCTGCCAATGGTGATTAAAGGGCGGCGCGCACTCTACAGTACCTAATGTTCGGGCAACGAGCTCCGCTGTTCATGTTTAATTCTCCATCGATAGTACAGCTTGGTAAACAGTACGAAAAATCGGCGAACGCGTCCAGGGAGATGAGAAAGAGAGCTCTTTCCCACCATTCTTATGACCTCTTTGTTTGGTTATTGCTATTTTTACGGCGCTGTAACACGATTGCATATTCTAAGGTGAACGTCTTATATTTGTCTTCGGACGCGAAAACTGACCGTCGACGTTGCGCGTCGGCAGCGTCAACACGAGTGATGCAAAAAATCATCACACGAAGACGTCACCTTATGACGTATCATGACATCACATACCGCCCAAATTCGTGACGTCAAAGCATCACGTCACTTGATGACGCCATCACATGATATCGTCGCTTTGCATTGCCTCCGTCATCGGTGCGCCGATTACGGAATCAATGCAAAATCATGTAATGCGTAGAAAGCTTGTAATGCATCCGATCCTGCAGGCAGTACAAAAGCACGTTACGTTCAGAAAGCATTCGGAAGGGGGCGGGGTTTGAGAGCGAACAGCGTTTGCTGCTAGACTGTGATATTTTGTCGCGAGAGGCATTGCTCGGCTGCATGAAAGAAAAGGAAGCGTGATGGTAACGAACTTCAGCCAAGAATACAGACAGCAGAGCAGGGGACGACGATTGCGTACTTCGAAGAAATCTTGGCTTCCAGCAATGCGTTTGCCTTCTCAGATTCTGACGAAGCTACAACGGACAAATCAAAGCCTAAGCCATCCTTAAACGTAAACCTAAGCCTTCCCGCTTGCCAGCAGCAACAGCTCCGATGCTTTCTGAAGGAATACAAGGACTGTTTATCATCGTCATCGCGGGTCCGGCAAACACCGTAGCTAAACACCGTATCCTAACGAAAGAAATGCTCGACGACTCCGTCAGAGTCCCTACCGGGCTTCGACGCGAGAACGGCAGGCCGTTAAGAAACAAGTCGACGAACAGCTACGCGACGCATTATCCAGCGTCCAGAGTCCGTATTCGGTTGCCCGTAGTGTTAGGTGAGAAGAAGAATGGAACCCACGATATTTTTGCATCGATTATCGTCGCCTGAACAAAATCAAGAAGAAGGACGTTTACCCTCTTCCACGGATAGACGACGCCCTGGTTGACTCCACAACGCGAAGTACTTTTTGTCGATTGACGGTAGAACGGCTACTGGCAAATCAATGCCGAGGAGAGAGACCGGAGAAAGACGGCATTTATAACAACAGACGGCCTGTTCGAGTTCAAGGTCATGCCCTTTCGTATTGTCCGGCACCTGCGACTTTACAACGTGTTATGGACACAGTGCAGGATGGCTTGAAGTGGCAGACCTGCCTCGTGTACTTGGACCACGTCGTTGTGTTTGCCTCAAGCTTCGACGAACACCTCCGGCGCCTTGAAGCTGTACTTCAAGCAATCAAGACCTCCGGATTATCCTGAAGCCACAAAAGTGTCGCTTTGTCTACGAGGAGCTCTTGTTTTTCGGTCACGTGATCAGCAGGGATGGTGTTCGCCCAGAACCGCGGAAAACAGCTCCTATCACTGCCTTCCCGCCGCCCACCGACAAGAAGGTAGTACGCCAACTTCTGGGCTTGTGCGCCTATTAAAGACGTTTCGTCAAAGGATCTTCAAGGACCGCCGAGCCTCTAACGCGTCTTACGAAAACCGATGTGGAAATCAAGTCGGAAACGACACAAGTCGAAGCATTTCAAGAACTCTAACGATGCCTGCAAACGGCTCAGTTACTCGCACATTTCGACGAATACGCTCAAACAGAAGTGCACACCGACGCAAGCAGTGTAGGACTCGGCACCGTTCATGTGCAGAGGACTGACGGATTGGAAAGGGTAATCAGCTATGCTAGCCGGTCGCTATGAAAGGTGGAAGCCAACTATTCTACAGCAGAAAAGGAATGTCTTGCCATCATCTGGACTACATCAAAGTTCCGCCCCAACTTTACGGTAGGCATTTCAAGGTTGTGAGATATCACCTTGTGTCGGCTAGCTAACTTCAAGGACCCTTCAGGTCGCCTCGCACGGTGGAGTGTGCGACTTAGGAATTCAACATTACCGTCGTTTACAAGTCCGGACGAAAGCACTCCGACGCCGACTGCTTGTGCCGTGGCCCCGTTGACCCACCGCCACACGACGACCAGGATGGTGACTACTTGGGAACCTTAAGTGCTGATGACTTCGCCAAACAACAGCGAGCCGACCCGGAACTCAAGGTTCTTGTGGTACACCTCGAAGGCAAGGTCACCGTTATTCCACAGGTATTCAAGCGAGGACTGGCGCTGTTTATCTTGCGGAATTGCGTTTTCCTAAAGAAAAGCTTCTCGCCACTCCGGGCCAACTTCCTCCTCGTAGTACATTCAGCATTACGTCCACAGCTTCTGGAAGCTTTACACGACGACCCGATGGCTGAACACCTGGATGTTTCCGGTACGCTCGCGAGAATACAAGAAACGTACTACTGACCTAGCCTCACTACCGACGTCACCCACTACGGAAAGACTTGCCGAGACGGTCAGCGACGGAAGACACCGCCGGCAAAGCCAGCTGGACTTCTTCAGCTGATCGAGCCACCACGCCGGCCATTCCAGCAAATCGGGATGGACTTACAGGGGCCGTTCCTGACGTCGAATTCCAGAAACAAATGGATCGTTGTAGCCACCCACCACCTCACCCGCTACGCCGATACAAGGGCCCTGCCCCAAGGCAGTGCCACCGAGGTTGTTCGCCGCAATATGGCGCACTAGAGGTCCCGATTACTCACAGAGGTACGGCTTTACTGCGGAGCTAACTCAGGCAGTCTTGAGATACAGCCAGAAGAGTCACCGCCCGACCACGGCCTACCACCCTCACACCAATGGCCTCCCATAGCGTCTAATCAAGGCTATCGCCGACATGCTGGCTATGTTACGTCGACGTCGAGCATAAGACGAGGGATGCTATCCTTCCGTACGCGACCTTCGCATGCAGTACGGCAGTACAAGAAACCATGAAGCTGTGGCCGTACAAGCTGGTCTGCCGAAGGAGCCTGGCAACGACGTTCGATGCAATGCTGCCAGCTACCACCGACGAAGACAATCTCGAAGTCGCCACTTATTTGCAACATACCGAAGAAGCTCGACATCCCTCTCGCTTGCGTATCAAGAACCAGCAGAGGATCAACACCCGTCACTATATTGCCACGCTTACTTCTTGTTTTATTTTGATGTTTTTTTGTGTTTGACCAGCAAGGACGGTTATCAACGCTCGAGCCTGTCGGCGAAGTAGTGTTCGAGAAGCTTCTCGATTGTAGTAGATTGTTTTGCTAACATTTTGCGCCGCACGCGAATGTTCCAGCTTTATCGAGAGATAACGCCGCCACAGCGATATCGCTGGAAAGTTCGATAGCGCCTGTATAAAAGCCGACGCACTTGACCGCTTGTCAGTTGACCGACGGTCGACGCTCTGTTCGCCGCTATCAGTGTATTGCTGTAGTTTGACTTTCAGTTTCTCGGCCACAATTTCGGCCAACTAAAGAGTTTCATCTCGGACGTGCTGACTGCTGCCTTCTTCGACGTCACGACCACGTGACAATATTCTTCCTCGAGGCCACATGGAATACCAGCCCGGTGACCTTGTTTGGGTCCGGACGCCGATACGCCTACGTGGACTTAGTGAAAAACTTATCCGGCGGTACTTCGGTACATTCAAGGTACTTCGACGTCTCGGCGTTGTAGACTACGAGGTCATCCCGGATGACATTACAAACTGACGCCGCGCACGACCTGAAGTCGTCCATGTCTTGTGCCTTAAGCCGTTTTTTACGCGTTAGCTAACTTGTGCACTGTAGTTTTTGCTTTGTTAGCGTAATTCATTTCTTTATGCACTTCTTTTTTCCCCCTTCTATGTTCTCTCACAAGCATTGGGACGATGCTTTTTCAGAGGGTGCTTCTTTTGCTATGTTTTTGTAACGGGACAGTTACATGTGTGATCGCAGTCTTGCGCGGGCTGCGCCAGAATGTCTAGGAATATTTCATGTTGTTGTAGATCATTTTGTCAAGATTGCGCACATGCCGCGAATAGTCAAGATCATTCCAGAGCTTGTGCAACCACCAGTGATAAGACTGGAAAGTTGGACGCCTGATATATATAGGACGGTGCGTCCCAGCCATGATCAGTTTATCGATGGCCGACGATCTGTTTGCCGCTATCAGTGTACAGTGTGTAGTTTGACTTTCCGTTTCCGGGCCACAACTTCGGGCACATAAATAGTTTCATCTTCGACACGCCGACTGCAGCCTTTGTCGACGTCACGACCACGTGACAATATAGAGCGGTGAAATTAACAACTTGTAAAGGGAACATCGTGAAAGACGTGAGAAGTAGAAGAGGGACAAACAATTAAATTCCGGAACCATTCTCACCGTTAGGCACTCATAATCACCCCTTCTTCTCTTTCTGATATTTCTATTTCCTACCCACAAAGCCAGGAGGCCAACAAGACGCTTTTCTGGTCATAAACGTGACCTTTTTTTCTTTCGTTCTCTCTCTTGGAGTGACGGGAAGCAGTCATGTATAACCGGCATAGCCTGGTTACAAGTGAGTAAAGTAGCCTAATGAAGTATAATTAAAATATTAAAAGTATTAGGAGGTTGTGCAACTTAAGTACGGCCCTCGTTGACTCAGGTAATTTTTCAACTGAATGGAACGGAAACCAATATGCTTGTTCTGCGGCACAAAATTACCTGAAGTTTCAGAACTTTTCCGGGCCACTTGTATTGTGACGTCAACTAAGACAGTAGTCGGCGTGTTCAAGATGAAACTCTTTATTTGGCCGAACTTGTCACAGCAGTACAAATGTGTATTGTGTTTGCGGTATTCTAAAGTTTACTTTCTGATAGACGGTAGCTCCAAGATCACCGTTCTTTTACACTATACGCGCACTCTACGTAATCATCATGAAGGTATACTGTGTCATTTGCGATCCCAGCGGGTTCCAAATTCTTTTGTAAAAATGCTCTTTGGAAATGAATCGCAAGAACACCGATTTTGTGTGAGTTGGTTTTGCATAGCAGAACACTTGAGTGCGCACGGTGAAAGGACTTAGGGAGGTTGTTTTCACCTCCCTCTGTCCTTGTTTCTGCGCGCTTAAGTGTTGTGCTATGCTCTTTAGGATGCGAAAGACATCCTCGCTGTATTCAAGGTCTCAACTGACCTGGCATGCAATCCTGGGTGCCAGTTGACAAATATGACATCCAGACTGATCTCACAGAGACAACAAAACAAGAGGAGCACGCACTAACAGGTATCACTGCTTTCTATTCAGCCAGAGAAGTGAAAATGGACGTAAACATCGCGAAAAATATGGGGACGAAAGGCAGCCAGACTGGGCAAGCTAAGTGACCTAAACCTCACCATTGTGAAATTATACTCATTCAAGAACTGCCATTCGTGAATCTCTGGACACGGTAAAAAAGAATCAGGAAATGAATGAACATGCCTGGCTGCCCTTTCAAAATAATCGGTAAAGCCGAATACCGTGCTTTTCAAGCGTGACGCGCTTTCAATTCTATCGCCGTTACCATGAACGGCTGCCGACGAAGTTTAGTCGGGCCAGTTGTGTACTATGAACTTTTCTTTTCTTTCTTGCTGTGGCACAACTGTCAACTTCGTGCGAGATTCAGAGCGATAAAGACCATGCGGCGCTTGGTGGAAAACACGCGAACTAAACGTTGATGTCCATGAAAGCTGGATCTGACCAGGTTGGGGAGCACTTATGAGATAAGAGAAAATACGATCTATGGTAGTGCCTTTGCACCGAAACGGGATATAAGTGGGCGCAGTTAGGAGGGATTCACAGCCATACCCACTGAAGCAGGTGATGTAGTCGGAAAATTTTGCGTTGGTGCTATCAGGAAGACTGAGGTTTATATAACCTAAAATATTTACCCGTTTAACACAAGCGCATGTCCTGTGCCCTCCTTTTCTAGTCATTCGGATAGTAGCGCGCTGATTCATCCAAAATTTCCTGCAAATCAAATCAGGAGTGACGCTCTTTGCCTGTGCTTCGTCCTTTTTCTCGTGGTGCACAGGTGCCTAAATTTTTTCCTAAAAAATGTACCCGTTCACCTTCTAGCGACAGTGTTCAATACATCGCCTGAAGCTAAGCAGAACTCTACGATAGACGACGATGGCGAGCCATAGACAATAATTATTATCTTAATATCTTGTGAAAAGCGCGGTTCTGAAGTTATCAACAATGATTCACATTTAGAAATATTTAGTGCAAAAACCTGTCGCCTATCATACTGAAGGCATGATGACATAAAGACCGCTACTCACCATGAGCATCATCACTTAGATGACAGTATTTAAACAAAAGAGGAAGAAAACTTGATTACGTCGTTATCACTTTCACATAACCATGTTTCACTTATAATAGAGAATGGGTATGCCCAGTAAAGGGCAACAAATTGGTAATATTGTCACAAATTATTCTCAGACATCAAACACTAAAATGAAGAAATAAGCAACATGGTTGAGACAGCCGTGAAGCTAGTTCAGATGGTGATATACGCCACCGTGTAATTGGATGATGTTACAATCAGCAAATTGAAAACATAAACGGGCCGAGCTCTGATTTTATGGTAAACACCCTGCTGTCAGTAGATTTTTTTTGCGTTTTTCTAGCAGTGATCAGACCAAAGAAGCTCCCACTGTTTGTCTTTTTCGAGTGCAATTGTTTACACAAAAATGATGGCTGATCCCTCTGTCATATAGGAATCGGTATAACACGAAAGTGAAACGTGTCATCACAGAAGTAGTTGATTGTTTATAGTTCACCGGTGTATGAGAGCTTGTACAATGTCTACTGTTTGGCAGATATGGCACGACTTGATGTGGACGCAGCTCACTCCCGTTGACGACTAGTGGCACGTCTCAGTACCGATGGCTAACGCCCATGATCATGAATTACCCCTTGAGGTAGCTGAAGTTCTTAACATATACGTGGACACCGCATATGGTGAAATCCGCGCAAAGATGGCACCAACAAGCACATAATGAACACTGGTACTCGATATGCACACCTTCAATGCGTCGTGAAATGCGAATAGAAACGCTACGCGCGGCGTGTCTTCCTTCTAGCCTGGCCGTTACATCTCACAGGGCGAGCAGGGAACGCGGTGCGACAGCCAGGCAAGTGTTGGAGAGCTTTTTTGATATGGATGAATGCTACGGGCGAGGCTTGGGCTAAAGCTGCCTCCTCACGGTGTGTTAGCGTTGACGAAAAAAAAAATTGGCCGCGTATCTGCGTGCTTCGCTGCAAATGTCGTGTAAAGACGATAGAAGAGGCGCTGTGTGAGAAATGGACGCCATCTGGCAATACGTTGGGAAACATGAGTGCTGTGTTGCGTGCTGGTAGTCCCGGCGCAGCAGCAGGAGAAAACCGGCGGTGACCAACGCGACCGGCGGGGACGCCAGCCAGCCCGAAAACGCGGTTTGGCGCGAAGCGCTGAAGCAGAGGAACGTCCGCACTCAACGAGTACTCTCCACACACTCTTTTATTTACACGTCGCCTGGGTAAAACAGGAACGCCAGAGCGGCGCCCACAACCGGCAGCCTGAAGGCCGCCCACAACGCTGCTTTTTCGTTTTTTAAATATTTTTTTCACCTTCTTGGCCTTCTCAAAACTAAAGTTTTTCAACGCCAACCCATGACATTCGTACAGTGCAATACAGAACCGAAACCGAAACACAACAATGAGCTCGTGCGAAGGGCACGGAGGAAGGCAAATTTCAGCGCAGTCGCATTTTCAGCTTTGTTGAAACAGCGCTCACTAGACGACGACGAAGTAAAAGAAGGCACAGGACAACAAATATGAACGCATACCAACTCGCTCAAGCTTCCATTCTTATGCATTTTCAGCGCAGCTTAAGAAACTAGGGTCCTTAAAATTACGTATGTATGCATTTTCTATTAAAGGAACACGCCACCTAATACTTACCTAGTGATGTTGCACCTCAGATATGCATGATATTTACTTTTTGATCGACAACGTTCACAAGTATGAACAGCCGTACCAGTTCAAGACGGCTGGCCCTTGGGCAAGTGGTTCAACTTTGGCCGAGTGGCTGAATCGAGGGACGTGCCGACAAACAGAAAGACAGACAGGCAGAAAGACAGACCAAAATTTCTGCGTTTAAGTTCCCCAAGAAAGACTATCGTCTTTAAAACTTGTATTGTAAACACGCCGAACGGGACAGTCGTAGCAACGGCGCGTTTTTTTTTTTTCGAGCCTAGTGGCAGAGATGTCACCGCCCCGTTATAAAGGGGACGTTCATAGCATCAATTCATCAATCCAAGAACACTGTGAGAGGAAGTATGAAAGATAATATTGGAGGGAAACAGCGCGAAAGACGAAGTACCAGGCAGAGAAGGACATAAACCTGGCTTGTCCTTCGTCTTTGGCGCTGTTTCCCTCCAATATGTCGTACCAACTCGCCCAAGCAACCACTTAAGTGAAAGATAAGAGGCGCGTTCATGTAGCCTCCGTATTGTGTTTGGCGGTAGCTCAGTGGGCTACACTCCCGCCAGCGATCGTGGCGGACCGAGTGGTCATCGGTTCGACTCCCGTCCACGGAAATGTTTCTTGCCAATGTAGCCTGTTTTTTTTCCGTCTTTTTCTCGCGTCACATGTGCACGTGCAGTAAGGCGTCTTCATTAAGTTATCAAAGGTTGTTATGGCCGTGCGCGTGTTGGCGCGTTTCTGCTTCCGTTTCGTCCTCGTTCTGGTGTCGGGGTACACCATGACGTATGTGTATATCTGCATAAGTTCCACAAATCGATTCTGTGCGCTCATTCGAGGTGATTTTCATCAACCATCCTCACTGATCACTTTCATGTTTATTCATTTCTCTCTAGAACCAAAATGACGGATTATGAAATAAAATGTAAGTACTAGTAAAATCTATTTCGTAGTATTTTAGTGCACGTGAACACTCATATGTGATACATGCCCTACATAATTGGCGTATTCAACAGAGAACAGTTTGTCACGTGTTAGTGACAGTGCAAAATGCAGCCGTCACACTCGTAGAGACGAAACTCCTTATTGGGCGAACCTGTGCCCAGAAAACTAGGTACCGCAATGTACATTCATGCATGATGCACACTGATAGCAGCGATGACAATCGTCAGCCGTCAGTAATTTGATCCCCTGTGGAACCGTCGCCTGATATATATCAGTGATCGAGCGTTCCAGTGTTGTCGCTGGTGCTCACCTGAGTTCCCGAATAAACTTGACTATTCGCCCGCTGCGCATAATCTTAAGAGAAAAGTCTGAAGTAATCCAGCGGTTTTCAGAACAATACGGGGCGCCCAGCGCCCAGCAATGCTATCAGTTTCTCTGGAAGAAGCACAAATACGTTTCTCAGCTCACAAGAGCGTTTGCAACGAGGAGAGCCACGCGAGACGTGCGTGCTCACACATCTTGCTGGCCGAACTTCTTGCATACCTTCCGCAGCGTTGCACCTGATGGATCAAACTAAGTATACCGCGCCATAGAAGCCCTTGACCTTAGGAAGCCTACATTGATCTAGGAAAGTAGCGACACTGTACCCCGCACGCTTGCTTGCGCATCGGCGCGCGAAGAGAATCGATAATGTGGACATTATCGCATTATCGCTACCGATCTCTGCGCTAGCGTATCCATTCAAAATACATCTATCTTCCGACGTTTCCCCGTAACAATATCTTTTTGGCGCATGGCTATTTGTTTTTTTACATGCGAAGCATATCGATTAGTTATTCTAGAGCGGTATCTTTAAAATCCTTACTCAGACAATTGGAGTAGGGTAAGTGACAGGACACATGAAACCAACTTTTTCTCTCCTGGTCCGGGTTCGAACCCCGGACCAGGACGAATTTTTTCGGCAACTAAGAGGCTTTATTTCTGAGAAATCCGTATAGATTTCCTTGTGGCTTCGTGCTACCAACGGGTGGTTGTCTATTTTCCCTTTCTTAACCCTTCCGCCACCTTGCGGGATTCCGCAGAACTGATTTGAAATCAAATAACCTCAGTTTTTAGCTCAATCATGTTTTCGCCTTTCACATGCGCGCTGTGCCAATGTTACATGAAGCATTTCCCTAAGTATACGAGAAGGCTCATTCTGCACTTACATTGCGGCTGCTGAGTTAGCGCAAGAAACTTGTGAGTACTTGCCATTGTCTTGTGGCAGAGATAACGAAAACAGGGCCGTCGTACTGACTTCGAGAGCAAGCCCGTGTCATTAGCAGGGGCCAGCGTCATTGACTCTATAGTACTGTCATAGGTGGTCTCATTGGCGCCGTTTCTTACACGTATACTCGGGCAAGGGGTGAAGTTACAGCCGCAGACGCGTGGATGTTGGCGTTAATCGGATACCGAGAGCCCGGCACTCGCTGGACGGGTGAATTTAAGTGCCTCAGCTCGCCAGTTGCCTTACACAATGTCGCAGCTTTGCAATTCACGAATACCCAGATTTGTAGCGTAAAACGCAGCTAGGGCGTTTTATGGCGTCTGAGAAAAGAAACCTGGAGATAAACGCTGTCGCGCAATTCACATTTCCACGGAGCATGTTGTAACGCAGACAGACGACGATCACTGTCCAGCGAAGGTTCAGTGACGTAGTCTGGACTTATCGAATCGGATCGGTCGCTGGTGCTGCGCATAATGCAACCATTCTAAGTAGCATGAAAACAGGAAATTGAAACCTGTTTCAGCTGAGTTGCTGCGCACTGTTGCGATTCGCACGGTTAGAGTCATGTAAGAAATGATAAACTTGACGTAGAGACCTTAAATTGGTCTGCAAGTGATCCTTCGGGCTCCGTATTCCGGCTCAATGTGTTTGTGCAAAATCGTCACAACTGTTTCAGGGTCCCTTGAACTGGCGCACGTAATTGAAAGCCTGTCATTATTGATTCTCATTATTACATTTTCCGTTTCTATTGGTCGCCCTTATTCAATATTTTTATACTAATTGATCGCCTGTAACGATCTATTTTATTCGCGAGAGAAGTTCGAACCGCACATGCTGTTGCTACTGCTCTGGCCAGTGTCGTGGCAGTGTCGCCACTCTCGTGCTAGCCCCCATTAAAAACGCATGGTTTTGATATAGGGGCGATCCTGCTTTCAAAATTTTCCACCGTTTGTACGCTGCCTGCCAAAAATGAGTGCTGTTTTCTCTCTTCGCAGTTTTTCAACGTTTAAAAAAGAAACCAAATTGCACTAGTACTTATGAGAATGGTCCTGTAATTAGATATATCTTCAACGAAACATCAAAAGAATGCCAAAGAACAGGCGTTAAGAACGGAGATGACCAGTTTCCATCGTTTCGAAAGTGCGTGAATGATTGTAGTCCAAGTAAGTAATAATTATCTGGGGTTTAACGTCCCAAAACCACGATATGTTTATGCGAGACGCCGTAGTGGACGGACACGCCATTTCGGCTGCGGTTTAATAATCACCGGTACCACGCCACTTCACTGCCGAAGCTACCCTTATCCAGACATCTGCGCTTGCCAAACCACAGCTTTGAAAATATCAGCGTAACTCTTTTACAGTCCGGTTTCCAAAACACGCGCGCGCGCGAACAACGTGAGGTATATTTTATCTTTAAATTTAGAACATTAACAGCCCGCATAAATGAGGACCCTGGAAGACTCTCCTGCCTCCGAGAGATAAGCCAAAATGAATTTGGCAACACGGAACCATAATTGGGACCATGCCTGTTTCTTGACTGGCTCGTACGTGTGCAGTGTCGTTTACTCTCTTGCTTTTCTTTTCTTACTTTTTTGTTTATTTTTTGCTCATGTTTTTCACTACTTGTACAATGTAAAGTGCTTATGCTCCTCTACCACTTGGAGCCTATTCACAAGGAGCGGGCGGAGATGAAAGGCGGTATGCCGACCCATTAAGGGGACGCTCTTCCTCAGGTGCCTCATTCTGCCCTCCGCGACAACAATTTTGGGGGGTCCTGCGCCCGACGCGAACCGAGAAAACACCTTCAACGACTTCATGCCATACACAGTTAGCATTTTTTTTCCCTCGCCTCGTTTTCTGACTTCGTCGGTGTTCCTCTCTCTCCTTTTTTCTCTTTTTCTCGTAATCTATCTCCCCCACTCTCTGAAATGTCCTTGAGGGCGAGAGCGACGCGGCAAGAAGCAAGGCCGAACTTCGACGTCAGTTTTAACTCATCCCCCGAGGAAGGGAGGCCCCCTCCCGAAACTGTTGGGAAATAAATATTTATATCACTGTTGACAACGCCTCCGTTGTATTATACCCATATATATATATATATATATATATATATATATATATATATATTGTAATGAACGAGACACAGAGACAGCACCCGTTCCTGGGCCGGCTGTTCTATATTCTACACTTCTTCCTCCTTTTCCTTGGTGCTTTCCCAGCTCCTCGCGCAAGCAGCCGAGCCGCATTGCCGTTCTTGCCTTTCACACTCGGCTACGCTGCGGACCTGGCAAACAAAAAGAAACAACAGTTCAGTCCAAGGGACGCACTCGTTTCTTGAAGCGTGACACATGCACTGCGAAGTTGTTCCTTTTCCGCCGATCGAGTTCAAAGCTTGGATTTGAGGTGGTAACGCGCCAGGTATTTTGTCCTAACCGTTCGGTGATCGTGAAGGGCCCCTCGAACTTCGGTAGTAACTTCTTGCCCGGGCAGCTGCCGCCCCTTTGCACCGACACTTCGTCTCCAATTTTATATTCCGGTGCAGGGCGCCGGCGGCGGTCATAATAGCGCTTTTGTTTTTCTTGTGCTCGTGCGGCTCTTTTCCTGGCCGCAGCTCTGATCTTCTGACAGGCGTCTGTACGGCTGTCATGGCGTGTGACGCTAACAGGAGCGTCTAGGCTGAGGACCGCTTTCAGCTGGGGCAGCTTTCCGTATACGATTTCGTACGGTGTCGCACCGGTGGACGTCTGCAGCGCCGTGTTAACTGCATAGCCAGCAGCCCGAAGGTGCACGTCCCAATCGGCCTCTCCTTTCTTGTCGACTTTGGCGTACGGAGCGAGTCTTGCCTGAATACTTTGATTAGTACGCTCAGTAAGGCCGTTCGTCTGCGGATGGAACGCTGATGCGTAATGGTGCTGTACACCCGCCTTGGAAAGATACGTTCGCAGTTCCCGGCTACGAAATGTTGTGGCACGGTCAGATATAAGTTTTTTTGGCAAGCCATGCCTCCATTCAAATCTGCGCTGCAAGAAATTGACTAAATGAACGGAGGCAAGAGATGGTACGGCTGCCACTTCTACGTATTTGGACAGATAGTCCACAGCTGCAATGATGTAGCGGTTTCCAGCAGTGGTGGTGGGTAGCGGCCCATGTAATCGATGCCCACCGTATGAAATATCTGATCGGGTATCTGCACTGGTGTTAACAGTCCAGGCTGACACCCCGGCAGTCGTTTAAAACCGTTGACACTCTTCGCAACTGGCTACGTAAGAGCGCACATTACTCTGCATTTTCGGCCACCAGAAGCGTTCTTGCAGCTTGCGAAGCGTGGCTCGTTGTCCAATGTGCCCTCCTTCGGGATCATCATGAATGGCCCGTAGTATTTCGGTACGCAGACATTTCGGAACGGCCAAGAGGTAGCGTTCTTCCGAGAGGTCGTGGTGCCACTGACGACGGCACAGTACACCATTGCGTATTGCAAACAACGGATTTGTTTCCGTGCCCGTTACAGATGCAATGATTGGCGCCAAGTCCTCGTCCTCTTCTTGGGTTTTGCGCACGTTTACTTGGGCAAAATAGATGTGATTTGGCTTGCTTCCTTCAACGCGCATGAGTGGGTTGCGTGACAAGGCATCGGCGATGTTGTTCAAGACCCCAGCGCGATGACGCACCTCAAAGTCATACTCTTGGAGCGTGATAATCCACCGAGCAAACTTATGCTTGAGCTGTTGCTTGGAAAACATCCAAGTCAACGCGGCATTATCGGTTACCACGGTGAACCTGCGTCCGAACAGATAATGGCGGAATTTATCGTCCACGCTCCACACCACTGCCAGACATTCCAGCTCATTGGAGTGATAGTGGCGCTCGGTCTCGGAGAGTTTCCGGCTGGCATAAGCGACGATGTGCTCGACGTCTTCTGGATCACGCTGGACTAGCACTGCCCCTAGACCGACTTGGCTAGCGTCGGTATGCACTTCAATATATATATATATATATATATATATATATATATATATATATATATATATATATATATATATATATATACGTGTGTGTGTAGAGAGAGGAAGACAGAGGCGTGGTGTGCCAGCTGTTTTTAGCCAAGGGTTAAGAAATGCAATATTAGGGGCAGGCGAGTGAAATCAGTTGCAAATAGCTGTCAGCCATCTTGAATTATACACAATTTTTGTTTTGTAATATTTCTAATTAATAATAGCCCAATTAGAAATAATTAATTAGGGTTTCTTTGCAGCTTGGAAAAAATGGTATATGTGAGCCTTGCTTTATTGCAAATAATGCAATGGTGGTTTCTGAAGACGATCTCGAACTTTGCAATTGGAACTGCTTGCCTAACGTCAGTACTTATCAATGTAGTTAAATGGCATTAGTTACAAATTTCTTTAATTAGAAAAGAAAACATATATGCAGTGCGCAAGGTGGCTGTCAGCAACCGACAACTGATTTCACTCACCTGCCTGTAATATTGTATTTTTTAACCCTTGGCAAAAGATAGCTGGGAAACCTGGTATAGATCAACGGCTATATCTGTTCAGCGCAAATTTTTCTAAAACTTGATTCAAATGAATGAATCGATCCCTTTTCTGCTACACTTCTGATCGCTCGCAGCCCCCTTTTCCCAAAATATAACTACAGGGGAGCTAATGTCGTCAAACTGAGTCCAAACGAGTGAACGAAAGTTAATGTAAATCTAGAAAGAAAATAGATCCTAAGTGCTCATTCGACAAATTTCTTTTCACTCCTAATTCCAGTTAAACGGTACTGCTACATAGCACGTTTGTTGAAAAGTATGAACTCATCATTTTCATTTTCGGTAGTTCACGTCGAGCATTAGTTTGCATAATGATTAATAATTATGCACAGCAATCGGGATGGCTGTGGCACATAATTTTATTGCGATAGGAGCTGCACGAACACTCTCGGCGGGTTTTTGTCGTCGCCGTCATGTCCAGAAAAAAAGGTTTAAATTGGTATGAGCCACCTGTGCATCGTATGTTCTACCGCGGGTAAAAGCGCGCGGGCGGCGGCGACGAACGCGGCTGAAGCAGAGGTCATACGAGCTGGCCCATATCCGTCTCTCCGAGGGCGCATGCGACTTTACGCCGCTCAGGAGGCTTGCTGTCCAAGCAGAGGGGAAATGCCCCGCCCGTCTTGAACGAGCATGAAAAGACTCGAGGGGGAGGGATGTCGCTCGAGCAGCAACTTTGAACTTACATTCTAAGGGTGCGGGTCGCGACAGTTGGCGCACGGGCTATCTCGGCAGCCATCAGCGGGCAGCTTGTAGGCCCTTCTACGCACTGAGCTCACAACGCGAAGAGAGTGTGCGGAAAGAGCATCTCTCGCTGGAGCGGCCGTGCTCTCTTACACCAGCGTTTTCTCGTGTTACGTGAGATCGGATACAAAAGAGTTAGCTGCCAAGCTCACTACGTATATGATAGTTTGTTAATATTGCATTCATTGCTTCCCCTTGCGGTGAAACTTCTTACCCCAAATACGAAATGTCGTACATCTGCAATAGCATCAATAGATAAAATCAATTTGGTTGTGTCGCAAAACCACTTCGAAATCGTCAATTTATTGTTATATATGTAAAAAAATAAGGCAGCCTCGCACTAGTGGTGCAATCCTCAAAGAAGTGCAGAGTTTGGCGGCCTTTGTTTTCTCACTTTTTCTACATTTCTTTCTTTCTTCTATCTCTTTTCTATGTATTTTTACTAATATAATAAAAATTCGGCAGATCAACGCCTTCTGGGAATAGGTTTCGTGCGAAGCACTCGACGAGCAATTGTCTGTGTTGCATTTTTTGGCTTTGAGACAAGCGTTAGAAGGTGGATCGATGTGTTTTTGTAAGTGTAGTGGTTGTCTGCAGATCGTTGGCCTTACGAGGAACATCGACTACTCTGACGTTTAAAGGGTAACTTAAGGTCTGATGTAACTTTAGCAGTCACGCTAGAGCCCAGACGTCAGTGCTATCGAAACGAAGCGCATTTTACGGTGCTATGATGTGAATATCATACGTAACTTTCGTTGGCGTACTCCCGGGGTCGACATACAAATGTCGGTACATACAAATGTAACGTTGTTAGACTGCTGTAAAAGCGGAGCCAACACTGGAAGCACAATTGGCGTTAACGCGACATGGCGCCTACAACGCAGAGGTACATATGTAGTGTTTATTGCTTTGTTACAAAATTAGATAGCCAGCACTGCAACCACAATTCATAATGCACCGATATTACGCCTGCATAGCGTTCCTCCCAAGCTCTTTGAAGACCTCACATGGATCTGTTGTAAAATACCTGACTCCCACCCAGATTGCCTGGGTTCGAGTCCTGCTGGGACCGTGATTTTTATTCTTTGCATTCGTCGGGACAGCGCTGATCTCACAATTAATTTATTAATGTCTGTACGCTCATCGAATCCAACGGATGCAACGGACATACGATCGCTAAAATCACCGCGAGGATGGACAGCATGATACGGTTAATTACCCGGGTATCGAACGTCGAGGTGGAATCAGAGAGGACGATCTCTTGAAGTTATTCCACGCGTTCTTGATGAGTCATGTGATATACGTGGCGCCCATGCACTCCTGACAGAATCACGAAAAGGCGAAGCTTATTATACTCGTATACTCATTCGAAAAAGCGTCAAACGGGTGCTGGGTATTCCGATGAATGCCAGCACAACAAGGCTAATTAGCTTGGGTTTCACAACACGTTAGAGGAAATTATCGAGGCGCAGACACGGCTCAGGTTACCAGGCTGTTTATTTGGCCCACTGGCAGGGAGATTCTGGAGGTTTTGGGTTGTAATCCATCTCTTGCGGAAGAATGCAAATTATCATTACTAGGGAGCAGCGAGCCAGTTATAGCTGCTTTCCCGCTTCCCCGCAATATGCATCCGCACCACAATGCAGGCAGGCGAAGGGCCAGAGGCGAGGCCTTACTAAAATAAGTTCGCGATGACCCGCACTTCACATGCTTTGTGGACGCCACGCAGTACGCCAGGTCGGCAAACTTTTCGGTCGTCCTAGTGGACCACAGTGGCGCAGTTCTCAACTCTGCAACTCCCATGAATACCACCTCGGCTTGAGCCGAACAGGCCGCGGTGGCTCTCGCTTTACTTGACAAGAATAGACACCAAACCTACACCGATTCTCGCGCGGCTGTCAGAGCCTTTGCATCAGGTCCCGTTTTCGTCGAGGTCGCACACATCCTAGGTGACAGAGTCTTTCCTCACACACCATCACGTGGTTTCCGGCTCATCTCAGGTCGCACTTATCCTCTGTGGCTAACCTCAACGAGGTCGCCTACACCCACGCGCACGAGCTAACCCACCGCGCCGGGTTGGACGGAGGTGGTACCTCAGGGACTGGTTGGGAGGTCTTTCGAGATCATTTCTTCACGTTCAACGAGGTTTCTAAGCACTACCAGCTCTCTAGGCGAAAGCTTCCTCTTCCTCACGAGAAACTCTCCAGGCCGCAGGCTAACACGCATCGAATGCCGCAGAATAGGTCTTATCCTAGTCTATCAACCCCAAGTCCTTACACGGACGATTTTGAACCGGACTGTCCCGATTATGGCGCGTGAAGCAATTTAGGTCGCATGCTCTGGCGGTGTCCCTCCTTACGGGGCCCTCAACGCCTCACTGAAGAGTGGTGTACCGAGCTAAGGAGCTCGAATCTACTGCACCAGTTAAGGGCCGTCCAGAGGGCACACGCCGCGGCGGTGAGGCTTGAACTCCCTTTCCCCACGTGGGACCGGCCCGCGGCGCTGCCGCCCTGAACGGCTGCGGTGCTCCTCAGGACTATCTTAATAAATTTCATGTCTGTCTGTCTGTCTGTCTGTCTGTTGTCGCCGTTCCTAGGCACATGCAAACTGTTAATCAATGTGGTACATACCTGCATACTGCCGCCCGTGGTTTATAGGTATGATCCACCGTGTCTGTCGCCAAGAGTTGGACGACATACACGACAGGATTTTAACGTTATTCATGTCATGACCAGACACTCATATACGTCGACTCCTCTTACCCTCACACGCAGATTTTGGTGTGCACCAAGTGAAGCAGGCGATCACGAGAGCACCCAGACGTTGATAGATAATAGATAGATAGATAGATAGATAGATAGATAGATAGATAGATAGATAGATAGATAGATATAGATAGATAGATATAGATAGATAGATAGATAGATAATAGATATAATAATAATTATTTGGGGTTTTACGTCCCAAAACCACGATATGATTATGAGAGACGCCGTAGTGGAGGGCTCCGGAAATTTCGGCCATCTGGTGTTCTTTAACGTGCACCTAAATCTAAGTACACGGGCCTCTACCATTTCGCCTCCATCGAAATGCGAGCCGGATCGAACCCGCGACCTTCGGGTCAGCAGCCGAGCACCGTAACCGCTATACCACCGCGGCAGACGTAGATAGATAGATAGATAGATAGATAGATAGATAGATAGATAGATAGATAGATAGATAGATAGATAGATAGATAGATAGATAGATAGATAGATAGATAGATAAACACGCTCAAGGTTGACTGGGTTCGCTAAGAAATGCTTCGCATTTAACAATTTTGCGGCTAGTCACCCAAACCACGCTCTGATTATCAAAAGGCCGTAGCGGAAGACTCCAGAAATTTCGACCACCTGGGGTTCTTTAATGTACACATAAAATCTTAGTAAACGGGCCTCAAGCATTCTCTCCTCCGTGGAAAATGCGGCCGCTAACAGTAGGAACCTGCGTCTTCTAATGGGTCGTCCTCTTTAGTTTATCCTGAAAGGACGCCGCTCGCGCTGAGAGTTCGTGCTTGGCCGTGACTGTCGCCATTACACGTTATCGCTGAGTGCCGTCTAATAAACACCCTAAGAGCAATAATAAAATACAAACTCACTTTTGTTATTTTATCATGTAGTATGTGAAATTTTTGTTATACTCCAGGCGCACCCAGATTATTATACATTCGTAATCAAGGTCGCCTTGACTTAACGATAAGCTCAATGGGAATGTAAATACGTAGATAGCAGATGAAATGACGCATGCAGTTAAAAGTAGGAATAAAAGCGGGAGATTATTTTGGCAGCATGTTGCAAACGAAACGTTTTAGTGAACGGACCAGAAATAAAACTATACAGAGACCTAGGCAATGTATGGGATTCAAAAGAAGAACAGCTTAGAAAGCACTTATTTTGCTAACAATCAAATCATGATATTAATCACTATTTCAATAAAGATAGCAGGGAGAAAGCATACGGTACGCCAAGATATCTTCCGGTAGGCAATGCTTTTTCTATTAGATGTAGCATCGCTACCGGTTGTGCCAATTTCATAGCATGTAAGTCAAACTAGCTCCACAGGGTTCGTCATAGAGCTTCGGTGTGAAAGCCACGAGAGGAAAGGCAACCCCATTCTGACATTCTTCCGACTTCGTAACAAAGCATCACCTAAAAGAAAGTTTGATAACCAGGCCACAGCAGCATAAAAATTTGCGCAATAGACGTCTCGCGCATTGCTGTACGCGGCACAAAACAGTGGTTAAAAGCAAATTTCGCGGCAGTGACACAGCTAAAGAAAGAAAGGAAAAATGAGAAAACACTGGGTCAGTAGGGCGTAGACGTTCGCGCGCTTGTAGTCATCGAGACGGCATTAGCGCCACCATGTGATTGCTCCACCAGCAGCGACGGACAGACTTCATCACCAGCCCTCGCTGGAGGACTCTGAGGGAAAGATAAAAGAATGTCTCTGTCTTTAGTTTCATTCAGTTTGATTAGTGACGCAGTATTAGCTTGGGAAGCGGTGTTCACCCAATGCTTATTGAAATGAAATCTTTAGATGCCTCATCAAATGCGGAAGTTGACCATCACGTCTCTCGGCATTCCTCGACGTTGACGTCAACACAATGCGAAAAATGATCACGTCATGAAGTCACTATAGGGAACCCAAGCTCAAGTTTGCGGCCCGACGACAGCGCCGCGCCAGCCGCGCTGTGGCTCTGTCGGAAAGCTCTGAACCTTCGCGCGGCCGACTCAGCCCCTTTCACGGTAGCGGTAGCGCACGTGCGCACGCGTTCTTCTCTCGATGCGGGTAACTGGGAGGCCGTCAGCTGGGTACGTTGAACCGAGAGGCTTGCTGTGCGAAGCTGCGCATTTCCACGATGGCAGAAGCGACCCCGCGGAAGCGCAAGCGTGGTCCGAAGTATTGCGGTTTAGTGGCCAGCCACAACAGTGCAGACAAGGCACACGATTCACGTGTTAAACTGTATCGGTTCCCGGGCGTGTCGCACGAGAAATAAAGGCGGCAAGCGTGGATAGCTGACAGCGCTGTCTCGCCTTCTATTTTGGCTGTCTCAGTTCATCGCTTTCGTTCGTTCCGACTACCTGAATCGGTAAGTAACGGGGCGCATGCCCGCAGCGACTACAGTAATGATTACTCGCTGTCTTCTCGCATTGTTAAAGTCCAGTTACGGTTGTAGGTGAAGCGACTGTGTTTTGATTCCCCGTGCTCGTGAGACCTACGCGTCGTTGTCGAACGTTCACATCGCGTTATACCGTTAGCGTTGCGCGGTTGTTTGAATTCAACTGAACTCCGCACATTGTCAGAAGTTCGGCGCCTGCATTTCACGCGTCGGGAAGGCTGCTTTATCACGCCGGAACGGACATCTGTGCATTTTCAGCAAGCTTTGACATGGTTCTGCAGGTTTGCTTTGTTTTTGTCACTTTATTAGGGTGATATATATTTAAGCCGCTAAATATAACTGGCACTTAATACATGCTTTGCAATTGCAACCCTGAAGTAACCACATTCTGACTTTGTGCGATTTTCTAGCCGCGTTCACGCAACAGGTTTTATACGCCTGTCAAGTCAATATCATAAAAAGAGACTGCAAGCATGACGCGAGAGCCGAAAAAACGAGGCGAGCAGTTCATCTTGCTTGACAGTGGTTAAGGCTCAGCTAGCTGCCTCGCATCTTAATCGGTGGGTGATTCTCCAGCGGCACGGAGGACTTGACTCTAACCTTCTCAGGAAGCAGTGCCATGGCCGTATAATCTTTTTTTCGCACGCCGCAAACGTTTGTTCACGAAAGTACACGGCTGCTACTGTAAGCATGCCATATCAAAACAACAAACATATGATTCGTAGTCCACGCCGCAGAACATCGATAGCGTGTTCGGCTTCATTTCGGAGTGCATGTGGACCATTTTTCATCTTTAACATGACAGAATGAGACTTACCTAGAGGTATACGTCCTACACGGTGTAATCGCGACTTGGGAAATGCATTTCGCTTTGAGTCGGGCGTGGTTGTCGTCGATCGTCTGCTCTTCACCGTTAACGTGATTGATCAGCCTTTCTCGTTTTATCAAGTTCGCTTTTCGGAAGTGCCAGTCAAGCTTGAAAATCATTTTGAAGCCGCACTGCAAGCGGTACATTGCGAGGCGCCGAAAGTGCACCGCGAGAGCTCTGCACGTGCACAGAAGCGAGCAGCAACGCGGTGGAGAGAAGGGAAAACGGGCGCTGCGAACACTCTAGTTTCTCTTTTTCTGCCAGAGATGGCGCTGCCTGTCAAGAGCAGCAGCGCCGCTAAGCGTTGCTTGGGAAGCTTATACGATGTTATTGTTACATCATAGATCGCCAAAATTTGTGACGTCACATAACATGAGGTCACATGACATCATCGCTTGGTCAAAGGTCGGCCGATCACGGAGGCAGTGCAAGCCCAGATAAGGTGCTGAAAGGTTGCAATCCCTCCGATCCTAGAGGCAGTGCTAAACCACGTTTGGTGCAGAAAGCTTTCCGAGGAGTTATTGGAGGATCAATACATCGACGAAAAAGGAGTTGGCTTTCGCCTTTTTGTCGTTTTAGGCGAATGCATAAGAGACCCTGTGAGTTTTTGATTTAGACGGCGGTGTTGCGATCGATATGTCTTTTATCTGAAGATGCGCCATACACCCGTAAAGTATCGGAAATCCAGATACTGATAAACATCTTTCGAGTCGTATCACGATACAAATACGAACTAATCAGGGAGTGTCCAAGGTTGTATCTAAGATACGCGTATCTTTTTTTTGAGTTTGGGTTTATTCAACTGCGTGACAAATACACGAAAATACACTGTACACTAGATTTGATGCAAATGGAAAATAGCTCCATTTCACAGGTTGACTGACCGCTTCTCCCAGAAAAAAATCAAAAACAGAAATTTACAAAAATTACCAAAAATACAAAAATTGTATGCAAACGAAAGCGACAATACAAAAACAACACGCATATCACCCATGACAGCAAATAATAGAATAACAACTTAGAAGTACATACAAAAATATTCATAACAAAGTAATGCATGAACCAATGAAACTACGTAACCATTACAGAAATCGTCCAACAATAATGAACAACACAATCAGCACATCCAGTTTAACACGTCAGTTTTAGACAATATACGCAGATCATATTAGTTAATTTTCACTTGCTTGTTGCACTTGCAAGACGGTAATGTAGTGTTTCCAATCCATAGTTAGTGCGACGACATGGTACATGCCAAGTCTCCGTATACCGAGTGACGATACTGCCCAGCACTGATAGGTACCACCTTGCCGACTTTGCAGTCCAGCGGCAAGACCCCTTTATAAAGAGCCTGCTGGGAGATTTTGTGCAGAGAGAGAGAGCGAAACGCGCATGTCTGCTTTAAAAAACTTGCAGTACGCTGAAGCTTCGCCTTCAAGAGTAGAATGCGATAGCGCAATCGGGCCCCGTGCGCATCGCCTTCTCAAGTGCTAGCCTAGCTTCGGTTCTCGGTGCATGTCTGAATCATGCCGTGAGGAAGAAAGAGTGTGCGCGTAACGTTGGTCGTTTCAAACTAGCCTAGAAAGCCTACTGCAAGTACAGTTCGGCAGTGCCCACTACGCCATTATTATTTTTGCGAATCAGCGGAAGGTCCACTACGTGTCCGTATGGCAACACGCGAACCTACGTCGTTGCTCACTTTGTTCATGCTTTTGCTGCTGATGACGAATTATTATGTCTGAGCGCTTTTTAATGGGTCGGGCTACAAAACACCCGCTCGTTGCCCAATACACATGCTTTGACGCCAGGCGCGATTCTATGCGTGGGCCACGCAATATTGCACGCGTTTGGGAGACTCTTCCCACTACAAGACATTTAGGTATTGTTTTTTATTCTCCGAAGCAGTTACAAACAAAGACGTCGATATGCGGTAGAACACCTGCTTGCCAAGCAGAAGGCGTGGGTTCAATTGTCACTCGAAGTGAATATATTTATTATTTATTTTATTTGCATCTTTATCGATTTTTCGGTCAGTTACAACGCTGAGTTTTCGCTCACAACCAACCACGCAGACAGCGACGCTGACACCAACGCCGGACTTCCAGCGAAACGGCCTGTTTAACGCTACCGCGTTAACATTCTGAGTGAATAATGCCAGTACCGCATGATGAGGATTGTTATTGCGATAACCGTTATATGTGGACACTGTCGGCGGGTAATTGCCGTCAAAATAGTTCAAAAATATTTTCCGAAGCATGTTCGGGGATCCAGACCTGGGACTCCTCGCTACGCAAAGCTGTGCAACGCACGGCAGAGAGGTGACACTGAATTTTTAGGAAATCTACAGAAAAGCACACAATCCGTGCAACACACAGCTGTACGCTTCTTGTTTTCTTATTACTCGCGTAATTGTGGCGTCATGGCTCTTTGAAATCGCATTCATATCGAAAGCTTATCACGTCGTCTCAAAGTCACCATTCATTCACACTTTCACAAACTTTTTCATGACCGAATTTATCACGACGACTTCCATCGCTCACCCGCATCTATGTTTCGACGCCGCGACCACCCGTGTAAGGTTAAGCGCTCGGCATACCACTGCCATCCGGTTCACAAATTCATTCATACCACTGAGAATATTTCGTTAAAATAGCAAGCATACCATTGCACATCGCACGGAAACAAACATAAACAACCAACTCGCCCAACTTTCAATCCTGCTAAACATAAAGAAATTTCAAGTGTTGCTACACTCTGTCCGGCCTTAATTTACCATTGCTGCATTTTACTGCAGAGCTATTATGGCAGCCCATTCTCCGGTTCGCTGTGCAGACAAGAAACCTCATGCCGGTACGAGCTCACTTCGCCATGTTCTGCTTCGGTCCCTGGACACGTGCGGCCGGCGCGCTCTCTCCCGCAGCGCCCATTTGTCCGGTATGTGATAGAATAACTCGGATGGGCGAGAGAACGAGTGAAGGGAGAGAAATAGAGATAGAAAGATATAGAAAGTAACAGGCATAAGAACACATGTAGAGAAACAGAGATCAAGAGAGAAAAAGAAAGAAAGGCAGAAAGAGAGAGAAACAAGGAAAGATATAAAAATAAAGATGAATCCACAAATACAGACCGAGAAAGAAAGAGAAGAAATGGAAAAAAGGATAAAAAGTCATGCCACATCCATGAAGTGAATGATCATTGAGGAGCTGGCTGGGAGACAATCGGGTAAACCGTGAATGCTCCGTAAAATTCCTCTACTGTCATATAAAGAAGTCACACTTTGTTATAGTAGCGATTGTGGTCAGGTTGTTGTCGAACCACTAGCGGTCGCAGACCTTGCAGCTGTGGCCGAACGTGTGGTCTAGGAAATGGCTCTTGAAGCGCGCGTCGGCGCCACCAACTTCAGGTAGCGACAGCTTTCAGCGCTTGGCCGCTGCATCCCGCGCCCGTACCTCATCGAGGTTCTCTTGCCGCCGCTTCCGCGCTGCTTCGGCTTCGCGGGCTTTTGTCTCGGGGTCCGCACGATGCTGACGTCTCTCTGTAGCCTCGCAAACTCTTACCACAGTGTCTTCGCGGCGAGCCCGCGCTGCTGCTGCCTTGCGAGGTCTCCGCTCCGTCGCCTTGTCTTCTTCGTTCATGTTAATAGTATCGAAGCGCACTGCCGGAGTGGAGCGAGCACCGCATACTACAGTTGGCTATGCTATATGTGGTTTTGCCTGCGTTAGTATCATCATCAAGGCTCTCGAAGAACAAAAGGAAGAACACTTCTCTTTCACGTGAGCTGCGCCTGTAGCGGTCGCCTATGGAACTAAGGTTACGCTTACAGTGCGGGACTTTGCCCCAGCTTAAGAAGCCTGGACAAGCCGAGTGCCGACCACCTCTGCTGTGCCCCAGCATTGCGCGGCTCATTGCAAGCTGGGCAATTTTAGAGCGCAGCTCTTAGGCGTCCGTTCTTGCGTTGAGCGGCGTCGCCGTCGGTGGCATAACCGATAGACATGGAAGAGTAACCTATAAACATGAAAAAATAAAATGAGAAAAAAAAATACCCAGAATCGAATGGGACTTGGACCCGGACCCTGCGTGGTGCTGTCGAGTATTCTACCACGCTGGCGCGGGAACGCCTTTGCAAAACGACCCTATACAGACGTCATATCAAGCAAGCAATCGCGTTAACTTATGCAATATAGCATAGGAGAAGAGTAAAATAACAACCAGTCATCGCGGAATCGTAATTGCGCAACGATTTTCCACCTACTGCAAAGTGCTCTGGCATAATTCTTCATCGTCATCAGCCGCATGCAGCATCAACAAAGTGCACATAATACCTTACAGGTGCGTAGCGGGTACCTGGCTTATCCGCAGAAAGACGAATAATGGCGCAGTGGGTGCTGTCCAACTTCACAACAATTATAATTTATGTTGTGATCCATACCTTGAGGAAAAACAAAACTTCAAACACAGTTGGCCTTGCCCCAACCGGAATCTGCGGTCAGAATTCACATTAGGTAGTACCGTTTTGTCGGTGGATTTGTTTTTTAGTTTCTGCGATTTCATTTACATGATAATTTATTGCGCCGATGTGCAGTATTTATTTTTTTGCTGTTTTGGCTGGTTGCTTTCCTGTAGTGTTCGACATTATATTATCAGTAACAACCAGGAAGCCAATAACGCACTGTAACACGTTCTTTACTTGTATTTTGCTTTGCTTGTATGCTGTCTTTTCTCATTTTAGGTTACTTTTACTATCTTACTCCATTAAGTGTTGCTAATCACTTATTCTGCAAGTTATTCCTTTAAACTTTACCGGTCAGCAGTTAACAGTGCGGTTTGGTCAATTCGTGTGGCACATACGTTTTTGCCCTCGGACACCTCATCTTTAGTGGAGCATGGTGAATAGTGGCTTTTGTGCAATTTCTTCGGCACATACTGGAGCTAGGGACAACGTGCCTACAGAACTCCATTTCGACTCGGAATATACAGATCCGCTATAATGTGACCCAACACAAAGCACTTCTCTGCCTTCTGGTTGTCGCTTTTAGATAAATATCAGAGTGCTGTCTCAGGGACATTCCAGCGTGTCGCATGCATGTGCACCGCCTCTTACTACCATAGGTCATGCAAATGCATGGGCCGAAAAGCAGTTCTTTCCAGATCACGTGTCGCTTGCAGCAAGTGGGTAAAGCTGTGTTTTAACCCTCTGAGACTCTACTCACACAAATGCGTACACCACTTGTTTTTGCTAGTTGTCGACTAGCGGCTAGAAAAGAGCAAGATAAATTGAGCTATGGTGAATTGAAACTACTGCATAATAACTTCGTCCTTATTTAACATCAATTTGCAGTGTGATATTGCATATGATTATTTTGCTGAAGGCACTACAACGTTAGACGAGGCGTTCGACGTTCCGCTTCCCGCAAACCACGTCAAAAGTATAAATGGTATTTGCTCGAAAGGGACAAAGCCGAGCACGAATTTGGACTATATTTCTTGCCTTAGATTTGATTCCATTTATGCATAAAAAGAGCATGACTGAATTCCAAATAAATACATCTTTAATTACACTTTTGATAAAATTAATTACTATAACAGACATAAATTAGCGTATTATGACATTACTTTTGTTGCAATAGAATATCGAGCGCCTTGAAATAACTTTGTATTGATGCAGAGGTATTTACGGATGTTCTTCGTAGGTGGCGTCTGACAGGGTTAAATTCAAATCATTTCTTAGCGAACGAAATGCACTTTGAGCGTTTCTATCTATCTATCTATCTATCTATCTATCTATCTATCTATCTATCTATCTATCTATCTATCTATCTATCTATCTATCTATCTATCTATCTATCTATCTATCTATCTATCTATCCGTCTACGTCTGGGCGCTCTCGTGGTCGTCTACTTAGCATGGTATATACCAAACACAGTATTGAGAGGACATGAGTGCATGATCAACACGATGCACAGGTCACGCGATGAATACCTCGATTGGCTGTCGCGTACATCATGAAAGCCTTTCCACCTGTCACGCATGGCCCATACCTGCATAACACCGCCCGTGGTATACGGGTATGCACCAAACGTGATTCACAGTCCACGAACAGTGAGAATAGACTTTGAAAATCTTAACGCCATTGCGTACAAAAAACCCATTATGCAGAAAACACGGCGGCGGCGGTGACGACGACGTTTTCGATGAGCGAAAAATTCTAATCGAAGGCAACAATAAAAAATCGTGGCTCGTGGCGGAATTGAATACACGCATTCTGCATGACAGTCAAGTATTCTACCACAGAACCGCGCCAGTACTTCAAGCTGCTAAGCAAAATGATCCTATGAAAGCGTGTGGTCTGTGTGACGGCAGTTGTTGCCGTTTTAGCTATCTGCAAATACAACATCCTCATATATATTTACTCCGCAAGCTATAGTGAAGCGTTCCGCGAATACGCCCATGACCACTACTTATGATATGTATATCATCGAACCGTAGCTAGTAATCCGTCGCAATTAAATGGACGTCCCTTCAACGAAAGTTCCAAACTTACGTCGCAGCACGGGCTACTACCCTCTGCACGTCAGTGTAGCAGCCCTGCCTGCCATACCAACGACATGCGCAGAACTGCTAAATTTACCCCTACACGTCGATCCACGTCGTTGCGCAAGACTCAAAGCACAAGAAATCCGGCATATGCTACTACTTGCCAACTCATTCGCACAAAATCGATTTCCAGAATGCGTGGGCACTGCCAACTTTTTTATAGTTCCGGTATCAACAAAAACACCTCAATTTACAAGCCCTTCAAAGCGACTTTTCCCATATAATAAATGTCAAAATTTGCTCGGAGGATTCCCTACAGGTATGCTACATCAATGAAGAGAACATGCTTCTCACTCAGGCTCGCATTTTCTTGCGGTTGTGCTTTAAGGTGGCAGCACATATGCTATAGCTTTATTAATAGAATGACTTAATAAAATAGTCATTAGTTTGAAAGTGAAGGCCTCTAGTTTAATTCATAGTTTTGTTTCATATAGCTGCTTTATGTGAACTCATTTGAGTAGCTTATGTCTTTGAAGAATATCATTAGCCGAAAAGTCGCATTAAGTTTCTGGTCTCAAAGAGTTGAACGCCGCATGTACCAATAATCTTCAAACTAAACTTATTTTCACCAGAAACCAAATGGAACCCTTATTGCAACTATACCAGAGATAATGGAACGAAGCCTATAGGAGGATGGAGATGCTACAGACCAGAGGGTTACAAAACGCTCATCTGTTACAAGCCTAAAAATCGTTAAATAAAGGCTTTTTTTAAATAGTAAACTTTAAAGCGTGATGTTAGTTACTGGGAGAACCAAAGCTCTATGTATCATAGGCAATGCATTTGCTTTTGACCTGTGCACATCTATTACCTTTGTTGTAACGCGACTGTCTCGGACAAGCGGGCATCATTGGTGGTCCTCGAAAATGGCTTGCTGGCTCCTGCTCTGTCACTGACTCCGAGTGCTGACGCCTCTGCTGAGGGGGAGTTGAAGAACATTCAAATACATTGAAGATTGACTTCAATTTGAAGTTGGGACGCGTTTTCTTCGCAGCTCTTTATTTAAAAATGCTGCAAGTTTTCATGGAAAGTGTTCTTTAGGAGCACTTCATGTGGCAAACTCTGCTTGTTTACGAAGGTAAAAATCGCAGGAATACACTATGAGTATTGCCAGGATGTAAAATGTATAATTTTATCCACGTGCAATTCATGAAATTCGGCGTTTCATATAAAATTATGATTACAATTAAAATTATTATGTACGGCCGTTTCACTGGTGCAGTTATTACTATACTCACTGTCTTTTTACCTACATGCTCTGTCAATGAAACAAAAATTATAACTCAAACATTTAAATATATTTATTCCATCATATATACTTGTCGTGGACTTTACAGCACCATTAGAACTCTGTAAGTGACGCTACAAGAAGAGATCGGGTGCCTGAGAGCGCAGCGCTCTCAGGCACCCGTTCATGCTTTGAGTGGCGTCGGCGTCGTCATGATCGGCAGAGCGCAAACAGGACGAAAGAGAGCGAACGCAAAGAGCGGCGAAGGATGAAAAACGGGGATAGCGAAGAGAGCGCTAGGAGGGAAGGAAAGTGGTGAGAATTTTCTGCGGCGGGCACCCGCGGCGCCACAGTAGTGCGCACCGTTGTGCGGTCGCCGATGACGTCATCACTAAGGTATGGGGCGAGGGTGTCTACCGAAATGATATATGAAAATAAAGCACAGCATAAAGGGAGGCCTGTCTGCGGCGGTTCTTGCGGAACGCGCCCACGCGCTCCCTTCCGCGGTCTCTCGGTAGGCCAGGCAGTCGCTACTCAACTTATTGCAAAATGAATGCAAGTAAACAGCTGCGCTCAGAATTCGTATTAGATAGTATCGTAATCGTCGTGAACTATTTTTTGACAACCTGGATATTTTCTTGGGAAGCAACTTATATCTTACTATAATAGGGGATATTGATAATGCTTGGTGCTCCGGCAACACTGGGCGCTTCCGCCATATTTTGTTGGACGCTGTCGCGAAATCGTCCGCTAGCGGCTACGGAGGTGTGGAGGAGCAGTCTTTGGTGGATCTTTCGGGCCAAGACTGTGCGGCAGTTTTATTCGACACCCAGATCTGAATGGTCACTGTGCTGCCACTAATCGACAAGAACACAATATCTGAGTTCTGCGCGCTTAAAAACTCACCGGAAGCAGCTGCAAGACGCGTGCCGCTTCGCAATGCCGAACTGCTGTTCGCTATACTGGCGCGCGCTTCCGATCTGAGGTAGGCGTCCAAGAAAAGTGTTCATTGCAAAGGAGACGTGAGTGCGAAACATCTAAGGTAACCTTGCACTGCAGTACATCTCCATTATATATCCCACTGCGATTTTATACACGCGTCATAAACACTCGTCAGATATCTACACCACTATCTTTCTGCGCGACCTGTGGAAGGCTGTGGTGCTTTTCTCGGATCACTTCTTTAGGCACAAGTATCTTTACACCATTTGCAGTAGCGTATGTTGTAGGTTTTCGAAATAAACAATAATAATAATAATATCTGGGGTTTAACGTCCCAAAACCACCATATGATTATGAGAGACGCCGTAGTGGAGGGCTCCGGAAATTTCGACCACCTGGGGTTCTTTAGCGTGCACCTAAATCTAAGTACACGGGCCTCAAACATTTTCGCCTCCACCGAAAATGCAGCCGCCGCGGCCGGGATTAGATCCCGCGACCTTCGGGTCAGCAGCCGAGCGCCATAACCACTAGACCACCGTGGCGGGGCTTCGAAATAAACAAGGCATGGACATGTGCATGAACGGTGCGCAGCAAGCAAAAAAAAAATACTGATCGCACGTTTCAACTGTATACAATGGTAGCGGCCCGAGTAATGCTATTTTACTGCACACTGGTTGTTAATAATGTTTTGTGGTCGTAATGAATAACGCGGATTTAGTATTGTCGTTCTGGTTTTCTTGAACGTATACGTGTGCGTTCATTGACATACATTTTCAAAATATAGCGCTCTTTGATTTCGCATGCCACGGAGGCGTGCATAATCGCGCCTCCGTCGTTATGCACGGAGGCACGCGAGGGCCCGTGATCGGCGGGAAGATCAGTGTGATGATGGACCGAACAAGCAGCTTCATCTAGTGTACGGCTCTGTAACTCTTAGCTATCTGTTCACAGTACACGCTGACTGAAGAAAGCAAACTAAAAATTAGAGGAGAGGGATATGTGGGTGTAAAGCAAAGGATAGGCGCGGTATGCGGACTGCGTACTTCTGCGCACACTGCCTTGCGAAGCTTCCAAACAGATACTTGTTGGAAATCATTGCGCCGATCAAATCTCGTATGGCGGCGCTGCCGCTGCTTTATTGCCGACACACGTTTATATACGTAAATCATTGCTTTCGTCGATCTGCAACACCGACAAGCCAATGTTGATCAACCAGGTTATCTCGCTCGTGTACGACGTAGGCCGTCTCTCTCAAAATGCATATATCGTAATATATTGTTCTGCAAGCCTAGGTTACGTCCCAGCCGAGCAACTAAATTGCACGGAGAAATAAGAACCGAGGTTGAAGAGCACTTTGGCGCGCCAGTCATTCTCCAACTAAAGCACAGTGCCGATCTTGTTGGGGGAACAAGTTCGCGTTGGTACATTCTTTTTCTTGGTTCAGATAACCATAAATTCGATTTAAGATAGTGTTCCGTTGTTCACGGCATTCTCAGGGGTATCTCGTTGCCTGAACAGTACATGAATTATTGGGAAGTCATCGCAGAACGCAGATATAAAACCAATAGCTAGTGCCTGAAAGGCTGCGATACGCGGCTGGTTTTCTTTTCCCGCCCAACAAAACACGGCGAATTCAGCTTATGGGATTGTCGACAGATGGCGCTGTACTAGTTGAATATCCCCTATTAGGCTGCGCAAGTATTCCCTCGAATGCAGGTCATTCACAACAAATCGCTGCATTAAGTTCAGTTTCGAACAGTAATCGCATACGTGAAAGTTCTGTTGTCGTAGTGATTGCGGAGACAAACCACTCATAACTTAGCAAGAGCAGAAGAGTCTGGCGGTGGGTAAGCTTTCCAGCGTTTTGTAAAGCTGGAAAGCACCTGTACACTTATATGGCCACGAGCGATAATATAGGCAAGCAAATCCTCATTCTCTCGACAGTAGCGCTTATGCAAAAGGACGGCACCTACGTACACTTCTTTCTCGCACTGGCTTAAAAAACGCTATTTCAGAGACCTATGCCGTGATGCAGCCTATGCAGAGGAGCAGGATGACATCCTATTTTATCCGCCGGTGATGTGCATGTGCTATCAGGGCGTACACAATGTCGACGAACTGCGGTACACCACCGTAAGTGCTGCAGTACACGTGTTCGCAACGCAACGACGAACCGCGGTACACCACCGCAAGTGTTGCAGTATACTTTTTCGCAAGTTAAATTCTTTTGCGTATGTTACTCCGTAGCAATATATATAGCAACTGTTCAGCATGTCTGTGACATTGAGATCTCCCGTTGTCTAGAAGCTTGGCTCACTATATAAGCTCCTGGGAAAGCGAGCAGGTTCAAGAAGAGCGCAGGCATTAATAGGATCCCTGACACCAAATTTGGAAGCTCGACATGCTTGTGTTGTTTGATAGTCCCGCATGCGTGGGCACGTCTGACCGATTATCAGTGACGAACGTTGCTTTTAACATATTTGAATTTGGTTTTAAAGCAAGCGTGAGTGCTCATGAGAGTTTTTACGCGACATCGCCACTAGAATGATGCATACAGAGGTCCCGTATGACGTTTCACTAGTAAAGCGAGTGTTGTCGACGTCAGAGAATAATTGCGGTGCGCGCACAATACCTCGACTGGCACCCGGCGAGGACTATTGCTCGTCACTTCTCTCGCTCGGTTGTCCGGCAGCTCACAACATAGTTCTGGCTGCTTCGGCCAGGAATGCTTTTGTTTTTCTGGGTAACGGGGAGAGGGGCGGCGGGCACGTACTTAACAGTACCGAAGCACACCCCATCGTGTCGTTCTTTTCCGCGCGCGGGGCCTCGAGTTCAAAACTGCACATTCAACGAAATCAGAGCTTGAGTGCACGTGGTCTTAGGCGCTCCCCCACTGTTGGGCGCCAGTGTCTTAGTGCACGTGGTCTTAGGCGCTCCCCCACTGTGGGGCGCCAGTGTCTTATGGTATTTAGGCGGGCATTTTGAACTCAGGGAAAATTGTTCTCAATTAACGACGCCAGCATCTATTATGCAACGCGCTACAGCATTTATGATTCAATTCTGTGCTTACCAGACAGAAAGCTAGAAACTACAGTGAAAAGACGCAGACAATACTTTCGCTGTCAGGGGTCGTTTGAAACAGACAGAGTGTGTGAATCTGCGCATTGAAACTAGCATCGATGTGTATTGCATGTCAAACTTTCATTTAGGTATTTCTTGACGCGCAGCGCGGTCGCAGTCAGAAACGTCAGGGCTGTTACGTATACGTATAAGAAAAAAGGTCACCTTGCAGTCTCGTGAGCTGACAAAACGATGGGGCATAAATAACTGTAATAATGGTTGAGGTAACTTAACCACTCTCATCAACAACACTCGCGCTGCTGAAATCAGTTTTGTGATGCTGTAGCAACAGAGTTGTCAACAAGCTCAATACTAGGCTGTGTGACTGTACACATAGGTGTACAGAATAATTTCACGAGAACTATGCCAACACTCTGCCTCACAACGGTGCTCTAGTGGTTATGGTGCTTGACTGCTGACCCGAATGTCGCGGGACGAAATCCCGGCCGGCGGACCCGCATTTCGAAGGAGGCGAAATGCTTGAGGCCTGTGTACCTAGATTTAGGCGTACGTTAAAGAACACCAGATGGTCAAAATTTCCGGAGCTGTCTACTACGACGCCCCTGATTATGACATCCTGCTTTTGGGACAAAAAACCCAAAATAAAAATTGTATTTTCTGAGTACTCGCTGTGCAATATCTGCATAGCACGAATGAGTGATTTTGCGCCTACCTACACCTGTATATACGCCACTTTATACTGGAAGAAGATAGTTGGTGTTGCTAGGTATGTTCTGTATTGCCTTGAAATGTGATTTCAATGGCTCCCGTAATATGGTATATATATTGCTTATAATAAATTGGTCAGTTTCAGAAAGCATGGGTAAGCCATCTATTAGACTCTATTTTCTTGGATCCCGCATCTTGTATATCTCATTCAGATATAACTGTGCTTTTTCCTGAAAACCGCGCATTTGTAGCAATGGTCATAATACCATTACAATGACCCACGGAGAAACGAAAAGCTAAAAGGGAGGATCACGTGACTACCTGAATCCTATATTCATAACACTTTAATCACTCTATAGTCTTAATAAAACGACGGGAAAAACACGCCCTGGACACGTGACAGGCAAGCGCTACTATTGGTCAGCTAGGTTTGGCTGCGTCTGGCACGGGCGCGGCGGGGCCTAATTTTGCCCAGGAGGTAACGCGCACTGGTCGGGAGGGGCGGTGTGAGAGGAGGTTGCTTCGTCTAGGATAGCAGACTAACGTGAGTCAGCCTTATAAATGCATTTGTGAATGTTACAGAAATCTCCAAATATCCAAACTTTGGTACTTCCACACGCGTAATATTTATTTCAATGTGTTAACCTTTCGTTTCTTGTTAATGCCAAAAAAACTCGACAGATCCCACGCAGTCTGGTATGTGTTTTATAAGAAGCAGTCAACGAGTAGCCACATAGGCTGCAATTTGTGGCTTTGAGGCAAGCGCGACGAAATGCATCGACGTATTTCCGTAAAGGGAGTAGTTGTGTGCGCATGTTGGACTTACCTGGCACGCCGACTACACTGACGTTTTAGAGTAACTTATGGTCGGACGTAACCTTAGCACTCCCGTAAGGGCACAGACGCCAGTTTTGCCGCCACCAAGTGCACGCTATGGAGCGATGATGCGAATAATATAATTAGCGTTTGTTAGCCTATAGGTCCGGGGTCGAGCAACGCTTGAATTAAGCTTGCCGAATCATAGGAGTAGATCTGTTTAGTGACTCCTATTAAAGTGCAGCCAACACTGGAAGCACAATTGACGCTAACTCGACATGACGCGTCTCTCGTAGGATTCCATAGGCAATGTTTATTACCATGTCACGAAATAAATAGCCAGCACTGTAAGCACAATGGACGCTGCGCCGACATGATGCCTGCATAGGCTCTTCTGCTAAAGCAGTTTGAAAACCTGAGGTGGTTCTGTGGTAGTATACGTGACTGTTACGCAGAAGCACGGGTTCGATTCCTGCTGGGATCTTGATTTTTATTATTCGCATTTGTCAAGTCGACACTGCAGATGACGGGTTTTCTTAACGCTGTCATACTTAAATACCTAATGTATGTTCTCGCCGTTCCTGCGTAGATATAAACTGTGAATCACCTGTGGCGCTTCTCCCTTAACCGCGGCCCGTATTATATGCGCATGTGCCATGCCTGACCAGAGGAAAAGGTTTATTGACGTACCCAACAGATTTTCAAGTTATTCATGTCATGGTGAGATATTCAGGTTCGTCAGACCGTCATGGCCTGCTATGCCATTTTCCTTCTATACCAAGTTAACGAGGCGACCACGAGAGCACCGAGACCAAGCAGTCTAGATAGATAGATAGAAACGCGGAAAGTGTCTTTGATTAGCTTAGAAATGCTTCGCATTTAATAAGTTTTGCAACGGGTGTAGTATGCAGCATGCGCCACTCCTTCATTTGTTTTCTATTTCAATAAAAAAAATATATGAGTGTGCGATAAGGAAGTGAATTATTCAGTCAAGCTCAGAAATGTAGAATTTTTAAATACTCAAGTTTTCTTCCCTTAAATTGAGTTGCCCCAAGAAGGCAGACATGTGCCGAATGGTAGGACGGGAGCAAGCAACACTACACACTGGGCGGTGAGAGAACGACAGTCAGGGTGCTGATGAGATTCGCGCACTCTCCCGCGCCTAGCGCTGTTTTTTCTGTTTTGATGGTCAACCAACCAGCCCAGTTAGGTGCGCTCCTGCCAAATGTTTATCTGTGGCAAGCCAGAATTGTGTTTATTTCATGAAGCAGGTGGTTAGAACACTTTTTATCTAGGCTCGTACCTATGCGCAAATAATACGCATAAAAAATTTGAAAATATAGGGTGGAGGAACTGACCCTTCACGCCCCCCCCCCCCGGTTCCGCTCAAGTTATGCCACTCCCCAAAGCTGCTTGCTTCGACCAAAGAATGTATCACGATTAAAGAAGGCTTGATATGCTGGAGCAAGCTGAACAGAATCATTTACTGCAACAGAACCTAAACTGTTATTAGGCAAATATATGTTGAGTGGATGTCCGTGGAGGAAAGCACTCTGCATTGTGCAGAAAAATTGCGAAGATTATTGGAGCACTTAACTTTCACACCTACTGGGCGGGTGTTATTATTTTACTAATAGTATAAGTACTCTCTGTACCAAGTTTAGGAGGATTGTAAGCGCTATAAAGAATAGTCCCCCGTGGGTTAGTATTTTTTATTTCTCAAGCTGTTTGCATCAGGTCAGAAGCGACGAGGTGTAAGCAAACCATATGCTTGCGCAGCAAAATAGTTCTGTTTGTAACTGCATTTTAATTCCAGAAGGCTAAGACAACTGCGTTTTTACGACTTGCTACGTCAGAGCATTACGTGATACGCTAATCACAATTCGCATGTAGGTCATAAGCACTTAATTATTGCATCGGTAATTGCTGATAATTGTGAAGGCAAACCAACATGGCAGCGCCCACGCAAATGCAAGCGCCTGCTCCGATCCGAACTCGCGATTCCTGATTGCCCAGTGCCTAACAGCAATAAATGAACAGCGGAATCGACTATCCCTTTAAGTCATCTCACGCCGAGGACAAAATATAAGGTATGTTTTGTCCTTATTATTGAGATCAGCTGTTCGTTCAGCCACGCATGCTAAGCCTTCTCCCGGATTGTTGAGAATGAAGCTCGGGAGCACTGCGAAATAGGCACGAATTCACTGCTGCAGAAGCGTCAGGATGCAGATATAACGCAAACATAAGCGACGGTTTAGAACTTACGGGACACACTGCCCAAAACAACGACTTCATAATTTTGAGGTGCAAGGAGCCAGCGGCGACGTGCGCAGGCCATGTTGTTGTTTTTTCCTGCCAGGCGCTGTTTCCGGTGCAAACGTTGCTCCCCAACACTAACAGCATTGGGTGTGCTCGCTTAAAGAGAACGACAAATCGTTTTTTTCACCCACTTTTGGCGCGACAGAAAGCTCACCCTTCACAGTGTTTGCAGCTGCAGTAGTTAATCTCAAAAGCACGTAGTTATTTTACAAGCAGTATTTTTCGATTCGAAAGGCTCTAAACACGAACGTACTCTTCCTCCAGCAACTCTGAGAATTGACAGCGATGCCGCCAGCCCTTCTCGCAATTTTTGAAAGCTATCGTTGTTCTGCTTTCGCAGGAGTTTCTGTAACTATGCTGAACCACCTTTATTTAGAGCTTTTCAACTATTTTAGAAAATAACAAGCTGTTACAATGAGATGATGTGGCATTATACACCTTCCCTGTATCTGTACCGCGTTGTGCGCGCATGCGTCCAAGGTTGCCTGCGCCTGTGTCGTGAGTGGCTTGTCCCGGCGTCGTTACTGTCTCGATGCACGAGCCAAGCGAAGTAATAGAAAACATCACTACGCATATGTGGGGCTGCGCCGAGTAGCAGCGCGCGTCATTTCTGAGACGAAGTGTAGGTAGCAAAACTATGTCGCTCCAAAATCTTATCGACCTGGAAACTGCATGCACGGTTGCATGAGCACGCTGGAAAGTTCCCCAAGACGTGCTGACGAGCATAGGATTATTGCGTCACGCGAAGACAGCGTCAATTTATTGCATACTACTAACTCAGGGCTATATGTGCATTTTTATGGAGTAGGTAATACCTTTTAATATAAAGAAACAAACAATATTTCAATACTAACAAAAGAAAAATTTCAACCGCGTACAGCAGTCGACGGTCACACGGCCGGGTACATCGGATCGTTCATGTTTTTGCCGCCAGAGGCGCCAAAGGTCATTTTTCGCGACTGTCAACTAATAAAAAAATGTAAATCCACCTCTCACGAAAAAAAAGAGGGTTGGTTTGAGCCAATGGGACGGACAATCTTTCCATCAGTGGAGTCATCTCATTTTCATGTTCTGGGCAGTTGTCGGTTCCTTTAACTTGCTGAACGCGCGCTGATTATTTTGCGTCCCTGATGTTGCTGCCCAACGCTAAGTGCACAGATGCTATGGATGGCTGCGCAGACGACGCGGTGCGGATGAACTGTCATGATACAGAGACGCGGAAAAAAACAATTCAGTGTTCGCCGCGCGGAGGCGATGAAGAAAACGAAGCGTGCCGCGTGGTGCGTGCGGTGGTTCGAGGCAGCGCATGCAAGGACAGTCAGTTCTCGGCTGGACGTCCGGTCCGGGGAACTAGGCAACGTCATCTAGGCGTTCTACCGTTCCTGGACTCCGGCTGGGTGACTGGCCCAGAGACGAGGCGATCCGCTGCTGTCCCGGCTGCCGTTCCTGACAGGTGGACAACCGGTGCACGATGCTAGTACTCCGGCTGGGTGACTGGCCCAGGGACCAGGTGAGGTTCCGCGGTTCTGGCTGCCGTCCAGAGTGGCTGCGAGTTTCGTTCCTGTGGGCCGATGCTCCTGCTGCCGTTACGGGTGGCTGGCGCGACCCCGGTGCCCTGCAGAGAAGAACGTGGTGGCTGAGAGGTGCTGCGGAGCTGCCAAGCAGCTACCGATACCGTACTGCTGCTGCTGCTGCTACTGCAGAAGGCCGTGTCGTGGCGTGGTCCTACGCACGTTGAGGACGGCAATGATCCAGACGGCGCGCAGTCGACGAGCGACCGGCGCCGGTGTCCAGCAAGCCACATCGAAACACGGCGAGACATTTCTAATTTAGAGATATTGAGTACATCTAAGACTGCACATTCCTACTACCTAAGTGTTACACGTAAATAGTTGCACTTTCCAGTAAATACATTCTCGTGTGTGTGTGCACTCGTGGTTCCATTCAGTTCCTTGCTGATTGGTACTGGGCCCAAACCTGGTATAACATCAGAAACGCATCGTGAGGGGCGCTCACTCTTCCTATTGGCTAAATAGCCCCGTAGCTTCTACAGTGCTCCAACCAGCTTATGAGATGGACTATAGGGGCATATTAAAAAGGACGAGGCACGTAAAGAGAATAAAAAGGAAAAGGCTCGTTCTGTTGATTTCAGTTATCACGACAAAATAGCAGAATTGACATCTCAAATTAAAGTTAAGGTTTAATCAGATAAGAAACAATATTTTGTTCAGTTATTACACGATTTAATTACTACATCGCCTGAGATGTTTTGGAGAGTAATTTCCTTAAAGTCCGGCGAATGTGAAATCTTTGACGACCTTTTTAGGGATATTAGTGATCCAAAATCCATTGCCGACATCTTTACTGAACATTTCAGATATTTTTACGAGGTTAGGAAGGTAGGTAGTGTTCTCGTTGACCTACGGTTGCTTCATACTGATATGCCGATTCACCTTACAATGGTAATTTTACGGTGATAAAGGCGCGGTAACAAATTCCTAGAAGAAATAAAGGTTTTCGTTGCGCATGTGCCATATTGAATGGATTCAAGAGCCCCCTTTGAAATACTTATACATGTTGGCTGAAGTGTATTGATCTCGTGAATAAGGTATGACTCCTTATATTATCTGTGTCTAGGAGACCGCAAGTTTGACTGAAGTATGCAAAGTTTCTGCTCGTGGGAGTTGTGACCTGCCACATTGAAATCCTGTGTCACTGCTTTCGGTAATTCCTTCACCGCATACGCACGATTCCTATTTAGTGTAATATTAGCAAGCTGTCCCGTTTCACCATTGTACTGTTTGTGACAATATGAACATCTGGTCATGTTGGTAACGATTTGATATGATAGATTTGATATGATGGACATAATCATTCCCAGTGCTCTTAAATATAGCTTCATTTTCAAGGTGTTTGCAAGTCTCGTACTTGGGACGAGGACAACGCATTTTGTGGGCAGTAGAATATTTTTTTACTTTTACATGCATTAACATATCCTTAATGACCTATTACGTAGCATGTCCTATTACGGCGACACACGACCCTTGATACTTCGGGAAACTCTAAGGCGCCTGCTGCTTGCTAATATTAGATATTACTTGCAGGGAATATTATTTATATTTGGGAGGGCAGTTGAGTATTTGATTAGAAATGCTAGTGGCTGGTTGGGCTGCGTTTTAGCGGCTCTTCTATCTAGTGCTGATTTTGTATCTAGTTCTGTTGTAGGCCTTGTTTAGTTAAAGCTTCGTGCGTGTAATTTGTTTCAGCTAGTGTAATCGAGGTATTTCAGCTAGTGTAATCGAGGTATTCAGCCAGTGTAATCTAGGTATTCTTAGCCATCTGATGGTTTTCTCTCGAGTGGCGTGTTTATTGTTCCACTTTCAAGAGATACTGTCATGTCTAGGAAGTTTATTTCACTGGAAGAATGATACATTGTAAGTTAACAACTAGGGTGTAACTTGGTAAAATAGTCAAAGAATGAATTTAGAGCGTAAATGACATATTCCCATTTAACTAATACGTCATTTTGTAGCGGAGATAGGTACAAGGCTTTACCGGACATAACTTGAAAAGTTACGATTCTAACTGCCCCATAAACAAGAAATTGGCCGCCATCCCGCCCTGCGAACGTGAATATCCAGCGAAACTCTATCAAACACGACGCATGCTGATGGGGGGGGGGGGTATGTTTTATAATTACTTTAGAGTAATGGTAGTGATAATCACTTTGTGGTCATTGTGGTAGACCATGATTGGTTGAGCGACCATTTTTAGCAGGACGAATTTGCTCCTTCCGTAAAGCATTTTATTTACGCTGTTCTTCTGGTGTCTTTAATTTCCAATGTATACCCATGGCAGTCTTAGAATGAAGTGAATTATTTTGCTAGACGGGCCTCCCTTCTATATATGAAAAGCGGAAACACACGTAGGGAGAAGGAAGGGCAGTTTGGCGTCATTCGAAGCCCTGGTATAAGCGCAAAGCAGCTGCAACGTAGCGTTTACCGGGAACGCATAGAACGGTTTTCCCATTGTTCACACGCGCCTTATTATCCAGCATGCAGTTTTGATGCTTGTTTTGTGATTTTTTTATTGAAACAAAAACGGAGCTCTATGCTTTATGCCAGATTGCAAAGAAATATATGCTGTTTGCCTTTAATTGTTAAAGGGACCCAAACCACTCAGAAGTCGGAATTTAGCTATGTCGTTGCAGTTGTGCACGAGCGTACAGTAAACGCTAGCGGAGTTACACCCGTTTGCGCGTCTCGCTCTTTCCTTCGCTATACGCCACGTTCGTCGGCTCTTCTGTTGACCTCTCCGAATGCCCTTCCTCAGCGCCCGAGGTGAAAACTTAAGGAGCGCGCGCATCTGCTTCAGAGGATCACGTGAGCGTCTGGGGTGAGTAGTAGGATTCGCCCAATTTAAGAGACACAAACGCGCTATAGGAGTTTTGTGCTGACATCACAAAATGTTCAGGCCAACGAGAGGTATACAGCTTCGCTGTAAAACGTTCGTGTTCGTTGCTGCAAAAGGGGTACCCACAGTACTACCTAAAATTGATAGGTAGTAGGACGAATCACAGTCAAAATAATTAAGCGGGTGGACAAAACTTTTGGAATGAGAGATAAAATTAAGCATTATGTATTCGTTTGTTTTATATGAGCGACCTTGAGACTGCTTCAGTCGCTTCAGCGATGGATATATTCGTATTCAGGGAGCAGGCATTTCATGTTACCAGAATGGACTGATCCTAGAATGTTTGTGTTTCGGTAATCGAATCCATAGATCGAAGGAAATGAGCTGTACCTTGGAAAAAGATGGAATCCTAATAATAATAATATCTGGGGTTTAACGTCCCAAAACCACGATATGATTATGAGAGAGGCCGTAGTGGAGGGCTCCGGAAATTTGGACCACCTGGGGTTCTTTAACGTGCGCCTAAATCTAAGTACACGGGCCTCAAACATTTTCGCCTCCATCGAAAATGCAGCCGCCGCGGCCGGGATTCGATCCCGCGACCTTCGGGTCAGCAGCCGAGCGCCATAACCACTAGACCACCGTGGCGGGGCAAAGATGGAATCCTAGATGGTGTGTTAGATAATACACTCACAGATGTAGAGGGAGTACTGCCAGAGTAGAGCGACTCTATTACTCTCGCCAGAGTTCTTTAACTCCGTGGGGGAGTAGTGGAGAGTTACCCACTTGTTACTCGTCACTTTAATAGGGAGGCAATCACCGTCAGACTCCAAGGACTGACGTGTCGGCCCCCCGAAACGCACCACTAAACGTGGACAATTTAGAGTAGGTCCTTTTAGTGCGCCAGCGAACGTCTGTTGTGGTCCAAAGACCGAGTCAGAGCCAAGAGTTGATAACACAAAGAAAATATATTCTCAGTTAAGGCAGTACAAGCATCACACAAACATGCACACTCGGCTAGTATCAACTACAGCTCACAATACAACTTAGATGTTGTCTGACACAATGGAAACAAACAAATCGTGCATTACAAACTATTCAAGGACAGTTAAAGTCCAAAATATTAAACAACGCGTCCAGTCCACAATTCTTGGACGTAACTTGAATGCTTCTCTTCCAGGAAACACTCACGCAAACTCATGCGCTGATCGTCGTGTTCCTTCCCTCGTCGGTCCCGAATGTTTCTCTTCCAGGAAACACTCACGTAACTTATCCCTGCTCTCATGGCGTCGTCATCCGTTTCTTCCAGATCGACGATCGACTATCCGCACAACATCATAAACACGTCTTTTTTGGCTGGCGCAGCCACACTCAACATAACTTGACCACCTCCGGACCAACTGGCTCCTCGCTGGTGCTCAGTGCACGCTTTTATTTCCTCTCCTCCAGGTTCTAGAAGCGCCGGGAGTGTTCTTCGGCGTGCAGCACAGCCAAAGCTTTTGAAAAGGCGAGATTTTTCTCGTCGGTTCCACTCGCGGTGGCGTCACTCGGCTTTGCATCGGTTATTCCTTCTAGATATTTCCAGACTTGGCCGGGCGTTTGATCCGGTTGTCTGCGGCTGTTTCGAGTGGGCGAGGAGGCGCGTCGCAGCGCCGGCGTCTTTTGATACTGGTTTTTTGTTGCGCGCAATTGTTGAGCGAGCAGCTGGCGCTGTGCTTTCCCGCTGCCGTCTGAAAGCGGCGGCGGCGCGCGCTTTACTGACGCGCTTGTTTGTGACACCGCAGAACTTACTCTTTCTTTGAAGGCAGAGTAAAACAGACTGCGAACTATCTGCTACTCAGATGGAGTCTCCAATCTACAAACCTCCCGCGCCGACGTAGCGTGAACAGGGTCGGGAACTTCCTCCTAAGCAGACGGAGCAAAAACTAGCGGCGAGCCTCTGGCCGACGCCGCACAGCAATATATATAATTGTATCTAAACCATAATCCTACTAGACGCTATAAAATGTACAAGTTAATACGAGAGCTTTCAGTGATAACACAAGAAAATGTTGGTGATCATCATCCTTTGGTTGCTGAAACGTCAACAGAGACAGCTTCGAAGCCTCGAGCAGCGGAAACTTCTAACGCATCGCCAAAAGTTAGCTTACGACACAGACTAATTGAAACTTGAATAAGGCAGACACTAAAAGCATTATAGCAATAACAATAGACAACAAAATTGCTTAAAAAAAACCTTTAGGAGGAGGAATCGAACTTTTCACCCTAATTCTCAACCGAGTTTTGTTCCACTAGGCCACGCACCGATTTTTTTTCTTCAATGCATGGAAAGACGACTTGTTATTGCTGTGTTCCGCGCACTACATAATTCGCCACATTATAATGCACAACACCCACCCTGTTCCCTACAGTAGGAGGCATTTCCAATACACTGCCCTTACCGTCAAAAGACTAGTAAAAAAAGAGCTCACTGCTCGGCTTCCTCGTTATGGATCGCATAGTCAAGATAGACGCAACATTCCTTTCCAGATACAATTCGCGTCTTCACAACTAGAGACCGAATTTTAAGCAAATGTCTATTTTGTTCCTTGCGTTCCTATCGTGTCATTTTGATACATGAGCATCAATTGGAGGTGAAGGAGAGCTTTTATAGTGTTTTTACAGTGCCTATCAATGCCTATTTTTGACGTTTGTGCCTTATTGCCTAGAAATGCCTCGAAATTCTTATTTTCAAAATTGGCGCCTATATGAACACTATTTAATTGCAAATATCGCTTGCGAGAGCAATGAGACCGTTATTCATGTTACCGCGCAAAAATGACCTTTTGGAGCTCTATGAGGTTCAACCAACGCCGCTTGTTCAACCAACTTTCGGAAAACAACCGCTAGAACAAGTGAAAAGCGACGCGGTGGCGCTGTGTGTAGAGCGCTCGGCGCCTGTCGTTCCGGGCAGAGAGAAGGTCCGTTCGACTCCCATGTCATTCAATTTAGCGAAACTGTTTCTTCAGTTTTTTTTTCATTGTCGTCTCTTCGTGTGCGGTTTACCGCCATCAAATCCATGACGGAAATTATTTCAGTTAAGTCTTGGTGACCCCGGGCATAAAACACTTTTTTGTTAAAAAGCTTTCACCTCTACCGGCTTGTGTTCTGCGTACTTCACCGTCACAACCACGAGGCAATGCTTAAGCAGCTGTACTGATCACCATCAAGCAAGGTAAGTTCAAGCAAGCCTTCGAAAATTTTAGACAGCAGAATTTCACCTATTTTTCACGGTTTGCGTGCTCGCTGCTAAAAAGCGTACATTTTTTCCCGCACAAACACTAAGAACAATCCAAGGTTCTTATCAAACGAAATGAACTAGCGGCACTTGTCAATAAAAAACACACACAAATCCATGTGTTTATCTTCGGTATACTCGTCAGCAAAGTCAGAATGGCGTGTTTTGCCCCGCTCGTGCTTAGGTTGCTTGTTGGGCAATGTTGTTGGGCAATGCTTGTTGGACAGCGGCAGCAGTCAGTGTTCTCAGACAACTCTTTATTAGGACGAACCTGTGCCCGGAAAATGAAAGCCAACGTCCAAGCGATTGACGCTGCGCACTGCTAGCGGCGAGAACAATCGTCGGCGGTAAGGCAACTCGGCATTTACACATGCGTCATCGAAGATTCCAGTCTTATCGTTGGTGACTGCGTTCGTTACAGAATAATGTACACAGTTCGTGCTGATTGCTCAGTCTTATCAGAACAATCCAATACAATTGGGAATATTCGACATCCTGGCGCGGCGCGCGCACCACAGCGGTTATATGTGCAACGGGTCGGCTACGTCAAAGCGCGCGTGGCAGTATGCTGTTTCCGTCCCCATGGGATCATCCACTGATGCGTTCTTTACTTACTCGCGCAAACACAAAGGGAGAAAAAGAGAGTTACGAAGACAGGCACGACTAATAATAACAATAATAACAGAGGCTTTTAATTCTCACGGCAAAGGATTAACTTTTACTTCCGAGGTACCGGTTGAAAATAAACTTCAATATCTGGATCTCAAGCTAGAATTTTTGCCTGACCACGTACGTTGGGCGTTTTCGCCGAGGGTTGGCAAGCCTCTTTTGCATTGTGCTTCAAATCATTCGTGTTAAGAATGGCATAGTCACCAATTGTGTTCGGTGTGCGTTGTCAAAATCTTGTTCCCACAAAGCTCATGAAGCGTTTCATGAACAGGTTGCTCGACTGCAGGATGCAGGATACCCGTTCTCGGTGTTGCAAGCTAAATGCAGAACACTCTTAAAAAAAGCTTAAACAGGAAAAAGAGCCGTTGTTAAAAAGGGGAAGGCAGACTGATTCTAGTTCCCACGTAGTAGTGATTCCTTATGTGCACGGACTGTCCCACAGAATAAAAAAAGGTAGCAGGAAAGTACGATGTCAAGGTGGTGTTATCGTCCAAGAACAAAATCGGAAGTGCATGTGCTTTGGTTAATCAGAAATGTGAGAGACGGAACAGTACGCAAGAAGTTTGTACTTAAACATACGCACCAGTTTGTCGACTGTGCCATCAATGTAGTATACAACATTCCATGGCCATGTGGTCATGTGTACTTAGGGCATACCAGTAGATGTATTACTACTAGACTAAGAGAACACATGTCCAGTCTGAAAGGTCACCCTTGCACATTTTTAGTGCTACATTGTAGCGAGTTCGCATGCGCACCGTGTTTCGAAGGCACCTCTATTGAATACATACATCGAAATAAAACTTGTAGGGAAATGGCGGAGGCCTATTATATCGAAAAGCACAAAGATGAGTGCGTTAGCCACCCCTCGGTTGCTCTGCTTCCAAAAGAATTGTCGCTGATATCAGCATGTTAAGGCGTGTGCTCATGTGAGGCTGTGTGTGCGTTTCATGTTCTTGCTGCTCAAGCAGAACAGTGGGCGGTTAAATATGCTTGTATTCCAAAAAATAAATCAGTTGTTAGATCGCGCCTTCCTTCGTAAGTCTCTTCTTGTCCCTGTGTGTTTGTGCGAGTAAGTGAAGAATGAATTTGCTCCAACTAGGCCTAATTGCAGTTTTGCTTCATCCACTGATGTTTTCCCTATAGCAAATCTCATGCCCTCAGTCCTACTGAAAATGCCGACCTTCCTGACCAGCGTTTTTGAAGTTCGTACTATTTTTATAACCGCAACTGCGTGCCATTTGCAACGTTTAAAACTAGACTCGCATCTTTCCCTATGAGCCGCTGCATCAAAGATCTAACCATGTCTCCACAGGAGAACACCCCGTAATTAACAACTGAGTCAAATATATGCTTTGTCGGGACATTATCCAACCATCTCACAGTACTTGGACATCTCCTGTCATTCTTGTTGACAAAGATGAGGTTACGTTTGTTTCGCGCTGACTGCCGTATTTTGAATAAGGTAAACTGCACAGATGTAAATCCCGTGTGATGCATTGATGACACCTTGACAGTGTTCAAAGAGAAGAATTCTCGTCTCTAGATTTGCCATGGCTGAAGTCCCGATTGCTGAAGCGTATTATCACAAAACTGCATTTATAACACCTGAAGGAAACTATATTTTAGAATGATGCTCGTTGAACAACATAACGCGCCGGCCACTTTTGAAGGAATGATGAACAAAAAGACAGAAAAAACATAGAAAGAGAGATATTGAGAGAAATAAAGCGATACAAAGCGACATGAAGATAAAAATATATAGAAATAAAGGAAATAAATACATAACATGATAGAAAAACAAAGATGACGTAGGAAGACATAGAAAGAAAGAGACACGAAAAAGAGATCCAAAAAACAGAGAGCAAGAAAGAAAGAAAGAGAGAGAGGAAGAAGGGGAAACAATAAAAATGAAGATAGACAGATCGAGATAGCGAGAAAGAAATATAAAGAAAGAGATACAAAAATATATAAAAAGAAAAGGCAGTTGCACTCAACGTGAAACCTGTTGGACGTGCGGAGCAGTGGCTCGGCTATCCTTCAGCGACGCTAGCGTTACCGGGAAAGTGCGGGCTGGCGTTCTAAACGTGCAGCCCGCTCAGCGCCCATGGCGGGAAAGAAAACTTTTACTTGTGGTGCAGTGGCGCCTCTCGCCTCTCGCCTCATCCTTTTCCTTCACCTCACTCTCACTGCCATTTTCCGCCTAATTGCTATACTATACTACACACAGCTATGCTATGGTCTACACTCACCACCTGCTTTCCCTCATCCTCACCCTCGCATCCACTTTCCCCCAATGCTATACTATACCACCCCTCCTACACTATGCACGGATGAACAATGCTTTACCATCCGCCTCATCATTTCATCTCTCCTCCTCGCCATCCGGCTACGCTATGCCCTACCCTTCCGCTCCTTCTCATCCTGCCATCACTGCTCGTAATTCGCAAGTCCTTTCGGCCTTTTTTTATAATGTACTACACATGAATATGTTATGCTACACCCTCCACTCGTTCTTTCCCTCCTCGTCACCCTGACATCCCTTTTCCACCCCCTTGGTATACTGTACCAACCCGTTCCTTTATACCACACACGGCTAAGCTATGCTCTACCTTCTCCCTCCTCCTCATAATCTCTTCCCTTTCTCACCCCCTTACTCAATCGTACGGCTCTTCGACATCAATGGGTACGTCGTCGTTGGCGTAGGGCTTCAATCGCTGCGGGGTCTTCTCGCAGCCGCCTTTCCTGTTCCGCATTCCTCAGCCGCCTTTACTGTTCTCTAGTATTCTCTCGTTGTACGTACCACTGAAGCTTTCAGTAAAGATGCTGCAGCGAAGGTGAAACGTGCGGCGACGACTTTATCACTAGGTTAATCCCGACGGTTCATGAAAGCTTTTCTCAATTACCGGCTACGCCTGTCTAGAAACCTTAATAAGTGTTTGCCGCCCGTCTGTTGCCTCCTTCATTTTTAGTGGACCAGGAGTGAGTAGTGGGATTCGCGCAATTTTTGTGGCACATACCCATTCATGAATGATATTTTTGTACACATATCTACAACAAAGTCTTTACGGCGGGCTTAGACAGCTTCGCTGTTAAAATTAGCGCAGGATGCGCTAAGTCGCGCATGGCTGGGTCCAAGATGAGCTGGTGAGCACGCGTCAGCTGCTCTTGTTAACCCATATATGCCCAGTGTCCTACATATAGAACGCTTTTTGATGCACTCTGACACGGCTATTTCTTTAGCTGATGACTAGCGCCACCTACAGCACATCAAGCAGGCCTCATTATCAATGTACGCAAGCCTAGACTTTGCTTGCTTTTCATGCTGCGACGTGCCGACCGCTTTCTCCGGGCGAACGCGTGATTTGCATGAAAGACGTCATGCAGAGGAAGAAGTGCAATGTCGGTGTGCACCTGAAATGTTACAAGCCTTACCACAGCCGCACATAGCACCCCTAATGCTCAGTGTCCTATATATATAGGACGGCTTGAAAAACAGTGTTCCCTTTAACTGGCAGTAAATAAAGAAACTTGTGCTTTCTTTTAAGGGTACAAGTACACTTTTTGTAAAAAAAAAACATTTGTTTTGTCATTTTTTCTGAGTTTGAGCATATATGGGTTAACAGTGTGTACGGAATGTTTCGGCGGTGACCGAGCGCGCGCCGGTTCGTTGCGCACGCTTAACTATATTCCTTATAGATAACTTCGAGCATAGCCCCAATTTTTACTTAGTTTCTTCAAACGTCTCTCTGAAGCATGCTTTATCTAATTATATATTCTCGTTTGTGCTCGATTAAATTTTAGTGCAGGAAGCGTGAATGTTGCCACGTACATTCGCGTGGGACTATCCAATGGTATGGATTCCCCACCAGATTGCGATAAATAATTCTTGGGCTTGTGCATCAGGACACAAATGTACAAAACTTACGACAGTAATTGTTCTAAAGCAGAAAAAAGTCGAAGTTACAAAAAAGGGCATAATTACCATCAGCACCGAACGTTAGTAGAAGCAAATAAATATACGACATTAAAGATACGCGTAATACATCGCGTAATTTTTTTGCAAACCTTGTGTCTAACTGGTTTATTGGTGTAGGGAAACTGTGACGTTGGTCGAGCATGTACCCATATCTGATGCGCAAGCTATGTGCCAGAGATATTCGCAGAGGTCCCGATTCTAAAAAAAGTACGTTGCATAAACCAGTATCCAATTGTGATTGCACCAACTATATGGAGAGCACTTTTAAAAAATGTTGGGGGAGGGGGTTTCACTACCTCGTACAAAGTAGGGAAATAATTACACTTTAAACATCAATAAAGCGATGTGGAAAATTGTGCTAGAACGCGATATTATATTTGAGCTTCTAAGAGACATGGATATCACTGCCCTCGTGCTAATTTAAGGATAAAACCACAAGCGGCTCATGAGAAGCGGATTGCGATCGTCCGGCGGGGTCCGTCATCTGCGAAAACACACATGGCTCCAAAGGTCACGTGGATCCGCGTGGCGCGAAAAACCAACGGAAAGGTGCCGCCTTTCAATTCTCTTTGGTGAAACCCTCGAACCAAAGCTCTTGCGATGTCCTCACTTCGTATCAGCCAGATGGGCCGTCGTTACAGGCTGTATTAGGATGCCTTGATGCATGCATTTCTTCGCTTATGTGTAAAGTTCCACGGAAGCTTTGTGGAACGCTATCTCGTGGCGGGACATGTCTCAGAGCACGCGTGACCGCCCGCCACAGCAGCCTCCTAGTCCGATGAAACGTTCATTACGCTTTCAATATGTCTTCACCGGAGAATAAAACGTACGAACCAGTTGCATGAACATGAAGACCTAGTAAATATACTTGAACAGAAGCAGCTCAACTAGCCAAGAATGTTGTGGGACGAGCCAGACATTGTCAAAAAAATGCAACCCAATACGTCTCTGCATCTCAATCTTCGGAACAGTCAACGAGCAGCACTCACGAGAAAGCAAGGCGAGTGTGATAATTCCCTTCGTCAACGCGAAGCTGAATCAAAACGGCCTCAACGTGGTATTTGCCGACACATTAGAAAGAACTAAGCGCTCAGGAGAAATATTGCTCGACGTATGTGCAAACGAAACACTAACTGAACATTTATTGAGTGTGTTAAGCTGTTTATTGGGCGGTACTCTGCGACAATGCGCAATGGCGACAGTCAAGGCAAAAGCACGGACTCTGAGCGCGAGCGGCGTTCAGAAGAGGACGGTCCACTAGAAGCCGCTCGAGAGCGCAACCTTTAAACAGTACAAGGCTTCGCCACAAATGCAATAAATGTGCCTGACTCATTATATCATAACATCAAAGTGGTAGAAAATGCCAGAAAAAAAAACGCAGAATACATTACATATATTAAAAACTCAATAAAATCAGCGCGGTGAACACCTTAGCCGTCAAGGTTCTCTTGGTGATCGATAAGAGACCCCAACAAGCATTCTTTTGTTTATTTAAACCCAAACATTTATGGGCAGCTCGCATGCAGAGATTTTTTGTAACGAATGTTGTGTATGGAATACGGCAACCCTCCTGCTTATTTTCTCCAAAACCTACCTATGGTCGTTAACGACCATAGGTACGTTTTGGAGAAACCTACCTTTCGGCCGTTAACGAAACGGCCGAAAGAGCACCAAGACCGTGGAAAGTAAACCATGCCGATCATGACATACATATCATGATTTTCATGTTATTAAGTGTCATTTATGTTCGTCATACAGTCATGCTATGCCGTAGCAATTTCGGTATTCATCCCAATAATTAAACGGCCTGGAGAGCACGAAGTCGTAGGCGGATAGATAGATAGATAGATAGATAGATAGATAGATAGATAGATAGATAGATAGATAGATAGATAGATAGATAGATAGATAGATAGATAGATAGATAGATAGATAGATAGATAGATAGATAGATAGATAGGCTCAAAGTCTCAGAAGTTCGCTGAGAAATGCTTCGCATTTAATAATGTTCATTACAGAGGTTGCACTGAAAGGTGCTGCCTGTCTCTCAGTACCAGTGGATTGCTGAAGCAAAAGGATTCTTCCTGGTGCCCTGAAAGTGGCACAACTGGCCGCAGCATTGGAATGATAAAGGTGTGCAAGTTCATGTGTGAGGCATAAGTGTGGGTGAGTATAGTGCATTGGTCGTGACTATATGTTTAATTCTATGACGTGAAAAATCGTGTTTCTCAATACTTTTGTTCGCAAAACTTGAAACGTTCATTCTCTTTCAGCATGACCACATGGAAGCATTATGTTTCAAATTCAGGTTCAATTTATAGTATGTTGTCAAGTACTCATTGTTTTATTTTAGGCTTATTTAAGTACATAAGCAGGCTCCTGTCCTAACATCATTTCAAGTCCCTTCAATAAACCTCCGTCCATCAATGAGGTTAATGTTGTATCCACTAGACCCAGTTTCTTCTCCCACTGGTTCCTCATGGCTGGCAGCACTTTGAGGCAGTGTTCAACTGCACTGGCTACCCTGTCAGCCCAGTTCAGGTGACCATGCTTCGTCATTGGTGCCCTAGAAATAAAAATTGAATGTTATATTTTTAAGTCACCATAATCTCAGAACTGTTGTGCTGTGCGTGAAATAGAAGATAATAGCTGCAAAGTGGGCTTGGGCTAGGTAATGGTTAATTTTGAAAAAAGCTACTGTTAGACCAGGGGGGGGGGGGTAAGATAAACAAAACAGTGTGTCTTGTGTCGATCTTTTTTTGCAATATTATGAGCTATAAATATGGTTCCAAATATTACACGTGCTATAACACATTGAGGAACCCCACAGCATTCAATTATTAATTGCCTGAGAAATTCTTTGTATATTGATTGTAACAGCACACATGTGTGCATTATTTCTGCTAACAGCAGTCTGAACTTCCTAGCACTTGTACAATGAAAAATGTTGAGCTCATTAGTTTTTCCATTCACATGTCATACTGTTCTGATTCATATTTCTTTTATGTCAACCTTCTTGCTATACCTAGGAGTTCAAGTGTACCTCGTTATACAGAAAAATAAAGATGGCCTGTAGATTAATATTCACCATGTGCCACTTACATCTACAGCATAAAAGCTACAACGGCAAATCCCTCCTTAGATCACTTATGTCGCCTCGCCTAATTTATCACCTGTCCCGACCAATATGGACACCCTGGCTCCGCGTATGACCCATACAAGTCAGCTTGGATCCTGGATTGGACGAGAATAGCGAGTAAGCGGGCTTTGATTAACACACATTAACCCTAGTGCTGCATAGACGGAATGGATGAAATATAATGAAATTTCTACTCGAATCGAGTTCGAATCGAATAGTGCCGAATAGTGGCTGAAAATACCGCATATCGAATACAAAGAGTTTATTGAAAATTGAAAGAAAGAACAAAGAAATGAAATCTGCTCATGCTTTTTAATATATAACACAGTGAGTGACAGCTACCGAAAGCCTACAAATTGTCATGCATAAACACAGTTTGTTCCACATGACCTGGCTTCAGATTCTCTCGCCGTGACGCTACAGTGTTTTCTGCATTTGAAAACATGCGCTCACTGGGCTACCCTTATTTATATATCTTATTTACACGAAGTGTGTACCGCCAGTTACGGCAAGACAGAGAAAAAATTAGAGACTCTACGGTGCGATGACAGTTTTATTATGCGCTTGTTGAGGAGGTTTTTTTCTTTTTTTCGGCTTTTATGGGCGCGCAGCCATGTTGATAGAAGAGCCTCCATTCGAGTCAGCAGCGGCACTCCTAACCTTATAATGGCTAAGAGAGGTGGGTACGTAGCTAGTCTTTTTTTTCCCCTATGGTTGCGTAACATGGCTCATCTGAAGACGGTAATGTGTTTCATCGTCATGAGTGCCCCGGGCCGGAACATCTTCGGGCGCCCGTCCAGAGCAGCGTTTTAAATGCGAGACGGAACGATGGGAGTTTCTGAACGAGTGGTGCGCTGCGTCAGTGGCGACTGGACAGCTTGAACAAATTTTCACATGTAAAGCCAATCGCCCAGGGTTTCTCGGGCCAAAGTTGGGATGTTTTACGGCGCTTGAGGCATGCGCGACCAGTCTATGCAAGTCCGTGGCATCGTTTCGGAAGGGAAGTTGTGAAGTGCTTGACTGTGTAGAAATGGCAATCTCCTTTAGAAATAAACATGCGCTCGCTTTTGAACCAGGATATTGTTGAGACGCGTCGCTCGGCAGAGCTGCGCAAGTGAACAACTCGCGTCCCAAACAACAACTGAACTTTTATTATCACCCTTCCTCGCGAAGATAACTTTTTCGTGCGGGTGCATGCGCTCTCTGCACCGCACACAGAAGCACCGCTTTGCATCGCCACAGTACTCCCCCCCTAGTGAGTGCGCGCGCAACGGCCGCACTCGGACGACCCACTGCGGTTCATAAGTTCATGCGCACCGGGGGTCTCGTCCACCGTCCACTCCGCGTGAACCGTTTGAGGACTTGTTGGGGCTGCGCTACGTGGTCTGCCGGGGGTGCCTGCGAAGATGGAGCTCGAGGTGATGCGGGTGCTTCGCTGTCTGAGTCCACGTGTGCTAATTTACGCGGTCTAGAGAACCACGTCGTGACGACCACCTCTGTCGATTGTAATGTGCTTGTCTGCCCGTCGCAGCACCTTGAAGGGGCCGTCGTACGGGGCCGGAGTGGACGCTGTACGGCGTCGTGCCTCACAAACACGTGAGAGCAGGAGGAGAGTTTCCCGGTCCACGTAGACTGACCGGCTGCGGGCGGACGCGGAGGAACAGCGCGTAGCTTGCTCATGATGTCTCGTAGTCGCGCGGCGTAGTCCCGCGTTCGCGTACACGTTCTCGTCCTTACTGGTAGTGAAAAACTCCCCTGGGAGGCGAAGCGTTGTTCCGTACACCAGGTCAACGGAGCAGCATCCAATATCTGCTCTCAGAGCCGTGCTTAAGCCCAACAGAACAAACGGCAGTGCCTCTACCCAACTGTGACTCGCAGTAGCCGTCAGGCTCGTCTTCAGATGGCAAAGGAACTTTTCCACGATACCGTTATCGGATTATACCGTTATCGGATGGTAGGCAGTTATTCTGATGCGGTAAGTACCCAAGAGCCGGGTGACGCTTGCGAACAGGGCTGACACAAACTGTGTTCCGCGATCCGTAGTCACGGTTGCCGGCACTCCGAAGCGGGCCACCCAGTGGAAGATAAATGCGCGGGCGACGGTATCAGCAGTCATGTCTGGAATGGGCACTGCCTCCGGCCATCGCGTGAAGCGATCGATGCAGGTTAGCAGGTAGCTTTGCCCCTGGCACAACGGCAGTGGTCCCACAATGTCAACATGCACATGTGCAAACCGACAGTCCGGCAGAGGGAAGGATCCCAAGGTGGTCACAGTATGTCGCTGAACTTTGGAGCGCTGGCATGCGAGGCACTCTCGTGTCCAGTGTCGGACATCCCGGTTTATTCCTGGCCACACGAACCTCGCTGTGCATAGCCGTTGCGTGGCTCGAATCCCGGGATGCGCCAGGCTGTGCAGCAAGTCAAAAATGCTGCGACGGAGGTTCGAGGGGACGAACGGTCGGGCCCTGCCAGTAGACATGTCGCAGCATACGGATCCTGTGGGTTCTGCCAACCATTGCAGCTTCAAGGCGCTGGTTGGGGACGTCAGTAGACGCTTCAATTCTCCATAACTGCGTTGAGCCGTCGTAAGTGCGGTGAAGTCCACGCCACTCGGCAGGATGGTGGCATTCACTGGACCGCGCGAAAGAGCGTCGGCAGCAGCATTATCCGTGCCACTAACATGGCGTATATCTGTCGTGAATTCTGCGATGTACGACATTTGGCGGAGCTCCCGTGCCACGTGCGCACCAGAATCGGAGTTCGAGCGCAATGCGTAGGTGAGTGGCTTGTGATCCGTGAGCACAAAAAATTCTTGTCCTTCCACATAATGTCGGAAATGCCGGATAGCCGCGTATATGGCCAGGAGTTCCCTACCGAAGGTGCTGTACCTTCGTTCGGACGGGCTCAGTTTTCTGGAGGAGAAGGAGATTGGTCGCCACACTCCACTCACCCTCTGCTGCAACACGGCTCCAATCGCTGCATCGGAGGCGTCTTCCATAACACACTGAGGAACACCCAGCTGTGGGTACGTGAGCATGGTAGCATATGCGAGAGCTTCCTTAATCATCCGGAATGCTTGTGTGGATTGTTCGTTCCACTGAATGGCAGTTGCCTTAGATCCAGATGCCGCAAGTAGGCTGTGGAGAGGGTGAAGGATGTTGGCGCATCTCGGGATAAACCTACGATAGAAATTCACTAGTGCCAGGAACTCTCGAAGCTGGCGGAGGTTTCTCGGCTGTGGAAACTGCCGTACTGCTTCCACCTTGTCCTTCTGGGGCTGTACTCCGGCACTTGAAATGCTGTGGCCCAAAAATGATAGTGTCGGTACCCCAAATACGCACTTTGCCGTATTGATAACGATGCCGTTCTCTTTCAGTCGCTGGAGTACGTAGCGCAGATGCCGCTCGTGCTCTTCAGGAGTGCTGCTAGCAATCACAAGATCATCGAGGTATACCTTGCAAAAGTCGAGGCCACGAACAACGCCATCCATAAACCGTTGAAAAGTTTGGCCGGCGTTGCGTAACCCGAAAGGCATGCGTAGGAACTCGAACATTCCGAACGGCGTTGTTATTGCAGTCTTGGGAATGTCCTCCGGTGCTACGGGTATCTGATGATATGCTCGCGCTATATCTATTTTAGAGAAAATGGTAGCACCATGCAGGAAGGAGGTCATGTCATGAATGTGCGGGACTGGGTAACGGTCTGGCACGGTCACCCGGTTCAGCGCTCGATAGTCCCCGCAAGGGCGCCAATCACCGTCTGTCGATTTTGGGACCATGTGAAGAGGTGACGCATATGGGCTGGATGAAGGACGTACTATCCTGAGTTCCATCATGTGGGCAAACGCCTGTCGAGCCAACCGCAGCTTCTCGGGTGACAGGCGCCGTGGTCGCGCATAGACCGGTGGGCCTGTGGTTTCGATGTGATGCAGGACGCCGTGCTTTACTTCTGGGAATGCCTGTGGCTGTCGCGTCAGCTCTGGGAACTCTTGTAGTATTGCGGTGAAGTACGCTTCTCCAGCCGGACTAAGGAAGGCCGGGCTGATAAGGGGTGCCAACACGGCGTGCCCTGTACCGCTCCCCGAGAAACAGGATCTTGAAGCCGTTTGTTGCGGACGTCGACCAACAGACCAAAGAACTGGAGAAAGTCTGCACCTAGTATGGCGAATTTGACCTCAGCAGCTCTGAACACCCAGCTAAACGTTCTGCCGAAACCGAAGTTCAGCGACAGTGAACGATGGCCATATGTTGTTATCACCGTGTTATTGACAGCTTGCAAGGGCGATGTACTAGGTTTCTTTCTTTCAGCTTGTGACGCCGGTATAACGCTCACGTCGGCGCCTGTGTCAACTAAGAAACGTATTCCGTTGTTGCGGTCGGTAATAAAGAATACTGAGGGACGACTTGGAGGCAACGTAGTAGCACTGGTCGCCCTCAGTACCTGCCGCGGCTGTTTCCCGAGTGCGCGCACGGTGGGACACATTTACGCGCACTACTTCCGAACCTCCGATGATACCAGCAGATATACTAGTGCTGCTTTTGCGGCAGCGGCGTGTTAGGCTCGGTTATCGTTTGCGCCCTCCTGCTTGTGTGCAAAGCTGATACTCTTTCGGCAAGTCGAGCAATCTCCTCACGCGTCTCTTGGAGTTCGTTTAGAGGCTGTCGCGCTTGCACGGCAGCCATGGGTGTGGGCGGTGTCATTGCTACCAGTTTGTCAGCAAGTTCGGCGGCTGCGGTTAAATCCCTGTGCTCTAAGGCCGCGATGACCATGCGGACGCCGGAAGGCAACTTTTGCAAAAAAAGTTCTCGGAGCAATACTCCATCTATCGTGGTTGATGTCTCGCCGAGCAACTGTTGCATGTGCCGCAAAAGCTGACTAGGAGTGCGGTCGCCGAGTTCCGTGCCGCGAAGCAATTGCTGCAGTCGTTGTGGTTCGGAGGGCGTAACTCGGCGAACAAGGGTTTCTTTTACTGTTGCATATGCGTTTTCGACAGGTGGTGCGAGCAAGAGATCCCTGATTTCACTGGCTATGGCAGGCGGCAGACTGCTGACTACGTAGTGGTATTTCGTATGGTCTGCGGTGATTCGTCTGGCTGCGAACTGAGATTCCACTTGTATGAACCAAAGTGCGGGGTCCACAGTCCAAAAAGGGGGCAGCTTACCGTCGACTGCGGAGACTGTCGGAGTGGCGTCGGGCGTGGATGCTGAATCCATATTGCGGCTGGTTCGACACTCCGGTTGCTGCGTGTTCGAATCACGTCCGGGTCACCAATGTTGAGACGAGTCGCTCGGCAGAGCTGCGCAAGTGAACAACTCGCGTCCCAAACAACAACTGAACTTTTATGATCACCCTTCCTCTCGAAGATAACTTTTTCGTGCGGGCGCATGCGCTCTGTGCACCGCACACAGAAGCACCGCTTTGCGTCGCCACAATATCGTTGAAATTATTAACGAAAGGCCTGCTGTAACGAAGTGAGTGTTAGCATTAGCCACCCCGCCCTAACCATGTGGCACCATTGGCCTTTGTCGAGTTTTAGATATTCGTCCTGTCGAATTATTTGAAACTACGAATAGTAGCTATTCGAAATTCGAAACTCAAAAATTCGCACACCCTTAAGAATTTCCCAACATAACTTTGCTTACAGTCTATTCACATCATACATAGATAAGTTTGAACAGAGCCCTTGCTCTCATATTGCAAGGCTCTGATGGCACTCAAAAAGTAAACAGAAGAAGCTGGTTGTATGGCATTAGCTCATGCTTGGATGGTGAGCAATATTGTCTACAGGAGCATGGCAATCACACTAAAACAAATAAATAACTGCACAGCCTTTTCATATAATCCCATGCATTAGTGAGAATTGACATTTTGCACATTCTTTTTCAGACTGTGTGGATAGGGATGACGTTCAGCCTTCTAGTTATTACATCGTCGTTCATATATGTCTGATGGTGCTCTTGAACCTCTGCCACACATGCCTCTCCACTGCCGTCACTGTGAAGCTTCGGCACTCCGAGACTCGTATCACATCAAGATTCGTGTGCCCTAGCACACACACGTACACATGCTGATGTCAAACTCTCGTCGGCGACAAGCTAAAGGGGAACGTTGACTTGGCCACAGCATTGCTGTTTTCTAGATTGAGTGTTGCCTCCAGCCTAAGAATTATGCGTGTCGTGGGTCTCGATATAATCATTGAGCAATCCTTCCTCTAATGTAATGCATGCTGTTGGGATAGTAGGTTCCTAAATTTAGAAGAACGTTTAAACTGCACAAAGAAGAAACGTTAGAAACATATAACACGCACACACATGAGGCGCAGACTTTAAACTGTGTTTATTTCTTGAAGGTAGAATGTTTATAAGAGATGACAGAGAGCAATCGCACTGATAATCTAACAGACTGCACAAATGGGGCAAGACCATGTGCGTGTTAACATGCCAGAAGGGTCTTTCTGTGACAATCTGATAGCATTTTCGACTGGTCATTTGGGAGCACTCTGACTGTGTTTGAAACTGTTGAATTCAACAGCTTTAAACCTATTCGACGAGAACAAGCAGATATGCAAGTCATGTTTCTCCTTCCTGATCATGTCTTGACCCGATAACGTTAGCAGGAAAGGTTAGTTGCTATTTTACATTCCTTTTTTCGGCGCTTACGGAGCACTCGAAAACGACGAGTCAAGATGCAAGTTTTTTCTATCTGAGGAAAACAGCTCATGTTGTCGCGGTTCTTGCATTGTAAGGCAATATTACAGCTTGAGCTAGTGCGCATGGATCGCTTGTGTTCCTGCGCGCGTTCCATGAACTCTAAAGGCAATACTGCCAGCTTCCACACTCGAGGCGTGGGAGTCACTCCTGTCATCAAATGACCAAAGTATTCAGTCGGAAGCTATTCGCTTGGCCGGAAAGCCCGTGGCGACCTACTTGCCACCACCATTCGAGCCACCGGCAAGCTAAATTCAACGATCTCGCTGTGCAGTCAATAAAGTTGTTTTTCTCTCTCTCTTGAAGCAGCGGCCGGTTTGACGAATATATGACCGACCACAGGGCAAAGGAATTTAATAAATAACATTTGACATGCATTTTGTGTAATTATTCTTGTGGTCTTTGTGCACTAGCCTTGCTCGTTTTTTCCTTTATTCAGCAGAGGGCACACACGTTTGCATGGCACTAAAAGCACGGCGCGAATTCCGTACCTTTCTGCTACCTTTATGATGTTGTGCGATAGGCAATGCAAATATGGTATAACTTAAGGTGGTTGCTGAATCAAGCGTTGCTGTTACCTTTCTGTAGATTTTATTTTCTAAAGTAGGCTTTCAGAAGTGCTGCGGAATAGGTGATCTGGGTAACCGGTGGACAGCAGGCACTCATTTTGGTTGTTGAAATTGGCTACAACCTTCTGTGCATAGCATTTCTGTAGGGCTGAGAGGAAGACATTATGATGCCTCGTTTCATGAGTTTGGACTGTTCGCTCTTGTAAGACAACATACCTTTGTTAGACCTTGTGTGGTACAACCATCAAACGAGGGTGTCGGTTAAATGCCGTTTAAAATCTAGAAACTGGGTGCAGTTGATCTTGGTGAACAAACTGTTCGAAGCACGCAACACGGAGCACGGCGATATTTAGACAGGAGGTCTAAATATCGGGGTGCCGATATTTAGACCTCCTAAACTCGGGGTGGTCTGTGATGCATCCTTCAGACTGAGCTGCAGTGACAGGGCGTCCCATCTCTCGACAGCAGAGGCACTCCTCCTCGCTGAACTTGTCGAGTGCCATGCAATGTCCGCAGTCGCACCTTAAACAGGCGCCAACAAGCGCTCAAAAATTTCACGTTGGGCTATGTCCGTAAGATAGTGCACGAAATATATAGCAGCTGGAGGCGCCTTTATGCGTAAGGTATCGTTCGCCGGGAGCAGGGCATGACAAAATAACAGGAACCTTTTATACGGGGGGGAGTCTGATCAAGATCTCATTTCTTGAGGCATAGCTTCCTTGCGGTGTCAATCGTAATAAATAAGCTCAACTCTGGTCCGGTTTGACGTACAATACAGGTGTTGCAAGGCGCGCTTTTGACAATTGTCGAGTCTAAGCGGAAACGATTTTTTTATTCGCGAGCGGCTTATTTCCCGGTTGCGGTCTCTATCGTGGTCGAATGCGATCGACAGTGCACCGTGTCACGGGACATTAAGCGCGAATGGCTCATTCGTAGACACGACGGCGTAGACACCGCTGCGGACTAGGCTCAATGACATCGCTTGGATACTGTAGGAATAAGAAGCCTCAGGAGAGTTGCACAGCGCACGCGAACGGAAATCTGGCCCAAGAAGTACACGGGCAGTAGAATACACGGGCAGTAAAACGCTTTAGCACTTACCAGTCAGTACGGGTGAGTCACGAATGAAGCTATTCACCGACGACGTCGCTTGGCTGACTGGCCACCTCACCTTCCGTCGACGAAAACGAGGCTTCGCTGTCCGACGGCGCATGCTGAAACACTAGCCGCGCGTCCTCGAAGAAGCATATCGCGCTCCACTTGGCAGAAGTCGCTGAAATGTAAACCTGTTTCCCTTGCGAGGTCTTCGTTGTAACGTTCAGCGGGTTCAGTCAGCGTCTGCACCGCTATCCATAACAGCCATGATCATGGAAACACGGAAGCAGTCATGAACCAGCGGCAGCGGCCGCTGACGCGTGCGCTGACGTATCATGGCGCCCTCTGATTCGCTGAGATCACTGAAATCAGTGACGACACAGCTCCAGCACCGGATTTAGGGCGAGGGAAATGAGCAAGAGGTATTTGGTCTTTGATTACAAATTTCTCCAGTAAGAAGTCATCTTTCTGCACCAAACAAAAACCTGCACGCATTCTCGAATGTCCATCTTTCGTCCCGTAGCAACTTCGTGTGTCTCTTTAGTGTCCTTTTCAGCTATCGTGTTCGTGTTATCAAAAATTATTGATTTTGCGCTCTACACGAGGCATCACTCAGGTAATTTGCCTGTTTGTGATGTCATTTCTCCCATAAATTTACCGAAAAATTTGGATTTGGCGAAGAGCCACTAGAAACACACCTACTGGGGCACAGAGTTGTACGGAACGCGTTACAAGAAATAGATTACTTGTAATCCATTACATTTTCTTGTAATTTCGTAATAAAATCGATTAACTTTTTAAACTGTAAAGTCCCGACTAATTCAATTATATTTTCTTGTAATTGATTACCGGCCATCAATTACCTATTTTTTCAAAATAAAGTTCGAGTCTTCTACGAAATAATAATATCTGGGGTTTAACGTCCCAAAACCAAGATATGATTATGAGAGACGCCGTAGTGGAGGGCTCCGGAAATTTCGACCACCTGGGGATCTTTAAAGTGCACCTAAATCTAAGTACACGGGCCTCAAACATTTTCGCCTCCATCGAAAATGCAGCCGCCGCGGCCGGGATTCGATCCCGCGACCTGCGGGTCAGCCGTCGAGCGCCATAACCACTAGACCACCGTGGCGGGGCGAGTGTTCTACGAAAGTACTCGTCCGGAAAAATATGCGACCACTAAATATTGCCACGAACTATGCCTCATTATTTGTTCTCGTAGCTGTTTTGTGGCCAGCGTCTGGCCGCGCCCGATCGTCTTATCTACGTTCGAAGCAAAGCGCATGTTTCCTTCTTTCTCTTTGTTATGTCGCGCTAGCTGTCTCATTTTGATAGGCGAGAGCGTTTCGCCCTGTCGCCACCAGTCTAGAGTTATCGGGGTAATCCGATGGTGCGGAAAATATAACGCCGCGGTATCCTTCTTCTGCCGACGGTCGCCTACACACGTCGTTTTGTCGGCTCTGCTTCGCCGCCCATGTTTTTGCTTTGAATTGTTGCGGAGCACAAGTTCGCTCTAATAAACGTTCTTTTCTGAAAGAACCTGGCATCGTACTTGGCTACGTGACATCTGGTGGAGGTGCTGGGTACATGAACCCTCAACCTTCTACAAGTGACCGGGCAAGTGAAACTCGTACCAGCCGGCGACAGCAAGGTCTTCAGCCGGAGTATGGGCTGCTTCCAGAGAAGGTGAAGAAAGACATCGTGACCACCGTGATGAGCGACGCCACCACGATGACTAATGCTACCAATCCTCCCGTAGTCCTTCAGCAACCCAGGGAGCCGCCACCATTTCATGGGTCGCCCTCGGAGGATCCCGAAGACTGGCTGGAGCAAGTTGAACGGGTCAAGCTGTTTAACCGTTGGGACGACGAGGAGACACTGAGGCACGTGTTCTTCTACCTCGCAGACTCAGCTCGAACTTGGTTCGAAAACCACGAGAGATCCCTAGAGTCCTGGCAGGGATTCAGGACGCAATTTTTAACGACTTTCACTACGGTCGTGCGGAAGGAGCGGGCCGAAGTCTTGCTGCAGACGCGCAAACAACACCCTAACGAAGGGGTTGTTGTATTCGTCGAAGAAATGACAAAGCTCTTCAGGCGGGCTGACCCCGAAATGGCGGAAGAAAAGAAATTGCGCCTGTTAATGCGTAGCGTGAAGGAGGAACTGTTCGCTGGGCTGGTCCGTAATCCGCCGAAAACCGTTGCCGAGTTCGTGTCCGAGGCTAGCACAATTGAGAAGGCCCTCGAAATGCGTGCCAAGCAGCATGACCGCCACTTCTTTGACGCAGTCAATGCCAACTACGTTGACGCAACACGGATTTCGACTGACGCGCTACGCGAGACCATCCGCGCAGTAGTAAGGGAGGAGCTGCGAAAACTTTTCCCAGCGGAGCCGCAGCCCCAAGTCGCCTCCCTAAGCGATGTGGTCCGTCAAGAGGTGCAACAAGCACTAGGGACCACTACGCTATCGGAAACACCCCGTGAGCCGCAGGCTATGGCCTACGCCGCTGCTATTCGCGCCCCTCGCCCTCCCGTACCTCGTCGCCAGGAGCCTCATTACCACCGTCCTTCATCGCCCGCCCGACCACCTACGCTGCAACACCAAGGAAGACCGACGTGTGGCGAACCCCGGACCGTCGTCCGCTGTGTTATCACTGCGGCGAAGCCGGTCACATCTACCGTCGCTGCCCCTATAGACAACTCGGCCTGCGAGGCTTCTCTGTCGACGCACCGCGCCCCTTGCCCGGCTAACTACCGAGCGAGATCGATGAGTACCTATCTCAGACTAGCCGTCAACCAGCCCGCTTCGGCCGTTCACCGTCACCCCACCGAAACGGATCAACGGGCCCCCGCAGCAACACTGACTTCGCACGTGGAAGGTCCCCCAGCCCAGGAAGGGGAAACTAAAAGCAGCAGCTTTGGGAGGTGAAGTTGCACTACGGCGGAAAAATGCAAAACCTCCAACGACGCAACGTCGCACCACAGACGAAGATTCACGACGTGCCTACATCCCGACGCCCCAACACGACGACGGGCACACGGCGCGGCGCCTACCGGACGTAACCAAGCCTGGAATTAACGAGACGACGACGCGTAACCACCGACCATCAACGCGAACCAGCCGTGACACGACGCCTCGACGAACCAGCAACTCGAGACCAATTACTTCTGACGTTAAGTTATCTATTGACGGCCTTGACGTAGTCGCACTGATATACACAGGAGCCGACTATTCAGTGATGAGCGGACCATCGCGGCGAAACTGAAAAAGTTACGACAAGTTGGGACGGTCCGTACATACGCACAGCAGGAGGCCACCTCGTCACGCCTAGTGGAACATGTACGTCGCGAATCACCATAAACGGCATCACGTACCCTGCTGTCTTCGTAATACTGCCCAACTGCTCCCGCGACGTAATTCTGGGCATGGACTTTTTGACCGACAAAGGTGCCATTATTGATTTGCCGGCAAAGTCTATAAGTTTCTCTGCCGATCACGCCGTGACGCCAAAACCAAGCGCCAAACCGCGTGCTTCCTTAAGGATTGCCGATGACCACGTCACCCTGCCTCCCCGTTCAAGCCTGATGATCGCCGTCTTCTCTGAGATGCTGATCCTGACAGCGACGCTATCGTGGAGAACGACCACAATTTGCTTCTGGACCGCGGTGTCTCAGTCGCAAGAGGTATTGTGCGCTTGAAGCTCGGCAAATCCCATGTTCTAATCACAAACTTCACCGAGGAATATCAGCACCTAAACAAGGGCGCTTCTGTTGCGTTCCTCGAAGAAATTCAGGAACATAGTGCCGAGATCGCCGTCGCCGATTTCCAGCGCGAACCGAACGACGCCTTGGATCTGCTCCCTTCTTCGACGTAAACCCGGCGCTACCGCATGAACAGCTGGAAAAGCTAACGGCTTTGCTACTGCGCTACAGCGACTGTTTCTCGACGACTTCGAAGGCTACGCAGACTCCCCTTGCAAAGCACCGGATAATCACCGAAGATGGCGCCCCGACCAACGCGACAGTCGCCTTACCGCGTTCTCTTCACGAGCGCGAAGCGATTCGGACACAAGTCGAAGACATGCTCGCTGACGACCTTATACAACCGTCGAAAAGTCCCTGGGCTGCCCCAGTAGTGCTCGTGAAGAACAAAGACAGGCACTTTGAGGTTCTGCGTCCGACTACCGACGGCTGAATAAAATCACAAAAAAGGACGTATACCCACTTCCACGCATCGACGACGCCCTCGACCACGTTTGCCACGCGAAGTACTTTTCTTCGATGGATATGAAAACAGGGTACTGGCAAATTGAAGTGGACGAAAGGGAACCGTGAGAAGACAGCATTTATCACGCCGGACGGACTGTATGAGTTCAAGGTAATGCCCTTTGGACTATGTACAGCACCGGCAACATTTCAAAGAGTCATGGATACCGTACTAGCCGTCTCAAATGGCACACCTGCCTCGTCTACCTCGACGACGTCGTCGTATTTGGACGAAACTTTGATGAACAACTTGCGAGGTTGGAGTCTGTGCTCGAAGCCATTCGTACGTCGGGGTTAACGTTGAAACATGAGAAGTGCCGTTTCGCGTACGAGCAACTGAAGTTCTTGGGCCACGTCGTCAACGCCGAGGGAGTTATGCCTGACCCTGCGAAAACTACAGCCATAGCAAACTTTCCGAGGCCGAAAGACAAGAAAGGCGTGCGAAGATTCCTCGGACTGTGCGCGTACTACCGGCGCTTCGTGAAAAACTTCGCAAAAATTGCCGAACCGCTCACTCGCTTGACGAAAGACAGCGTTCAATTTTGCTGGGAGGAAGCGCAGCAGAACGCGTTCTCTGAGCTGCAAAATCGCCTACAGAGCCCGCCTGTGCTTGCACATTTCAACGACTCTGCCGAGACAGAAATGCACACAGATGCAAGTGAAGTAGGCTTGGGTGCTGTCCTTGTACAGCAGCAGAACGGCTGTGAAAAAAAGTAATCGCTTATGCCAGCCGCAGCCTTTCAAAGAAGAAAAGCAACTATTCGGCCTCCGAAAAAGAATGCCTTGCCATAATATGGCCATTTCAAAGTTTCGCCCGTACGTCTACGGCAGGCCGTTTAAGGTGGTAACGGACCACCATGCGCTGTGTTGGCTCGCAAACTTGAAGGATCCTTCTCTCCGCCTGGGGCGATGGAGCCTGCGCCTGCAGGAATACGACGTCACCATCGTCTACAAATCCGGCAGGAAACATTCGGACGCCGACTGCCTATCACGTGCTCCCGTCGACCCACCGCCGCAGGACTCCGATGAGGACGCCGCGTTTTTTGGCATCCTGACGGAAAGTGACCTAGCCGCCAAACAGCGGGCCGATCCCGAGCTGCGCGCCATGATCGACCACCTCGAAGGACACAACGTCACCGTGCCAAGGGCTTTTAAGCGCCACTCCGCTGCATTCTGCCTGAGAAATTCGGTGCTCGTGAAGAAGAACTTCGACCATGCAACGAAAACGAAGTATCTTCTCGTCATCCCCGCTGGCCTCCGCAACGAAATCTTGGCAGCGTGCCACGACGAACCAACATCAGGGCACCTCGGCACAGCACGCACGCTCGGAAAGATCAAGGCAAAGTACTACTGGCCCCGTCTCATATCCAACGTCACCCACTACGTTCGGAGCTGCCGTGACTGCCAGCGCCGGAAAACGCCGCCGACTAGACCTGCCGGACTTCTGCAGCCGATCGCCGTGCCATCGAGGCCCTTCCAACACATCAGCATGGACCTTCTTGGCCCTTTCCCGACGTCACGGTCCGGAAACAAGTGGATTGTAGTAGCCACAGACTACGTGACACGCTACGCAGAAACCACCTCGCTGCCCAGAGGGACTGCAGAAGAAGTCGCCAAATTTTTCATCCACCAAGTGGTGCTGCGACACGGAGCCCCTAAAATCCTAATCACGGACCGCGGGACGGCATTCACTGCAGAACTTATGCAAGGTGTCTTGCGCTAACAGCAACACGGGTCACCGAAAGACCACGGCGTATCACCCCCAGACGAACGGGCTAACCGAACGCCTCAACAAGACAATTGCGGATATGCTGTCGATGTACGTCGACGTTGAACACAAGACGTGGGACGAGGTACTCCCTTATGTCACGTTCGCGTACAACACAGCTATCCAAGAAACTACGCAGATGACTCCATTCGAGCTTGTCTACGGACGACTGCCGACGGACGATGCTCGACGCCATGCTGCCACACGTCGAAGACGACGACCTCAACGCCGATGTGCAGGGGTACCTGCAACGTGCGGAGAGGCCCGCCAGCTGGCTCGAGTGCGTATAACGGACAAGCACCTCGTGGATGCCGGACGCTACAACCTCCGGCGCCGAGACACCGATTATCACCAGGGGATCTTGTGTGGGTTTGGACCCCAATCCGACGTCGCGGACTCAGTGAGAAGCTCCTGCGACGATATTTCGGCCCATATAAAATTCAACGACGTGTTGGTCAACTCATCTATGAGGTTGTCCCCGACAGTGACTGTGGCACATCCCGACGACGCACGCGGCCCGAAATCGTCCACGTGGTTCGGCTCAAGCCTTATTACGCCAGATGACTTCTTTTTTGTTTAGTCTACTTTTACTTTATTAGCATCGGGTCGATGCCCTCTTACGGGGGGGGGGGCAATGCCACGAACTATGCCTCATTATTTGTTCTCGTAGCTGTTTTGTGGCCAGCGTCTGGCCGCGCCCGATCGTCTTATCTACGTTCGAAGCAAAGCGCATGTTTCCTTCTTTCTCTTTGTTATGTCGCGCTAGCTGTCTCATTTGATAGGGGAGAGCGTTTCGCCCTGTCGCCACCAGTCTAGAGTTATCGGGGTAATCCGATGGTGCGGAAAGAATACGCCGCGGTATCTTTCTTCCGCCGACGGTCGCCTACGCCACGTCGTTTTGTCCGGCTCTGCTTCGCCGCCCATGTTTTTGCTTTGAATCTGTTGCGGAGCACAAGTTCGCTCTAATAACGTTCTTTTCTAAAGACCTGGCATCGTACTTGGCTACGTGACAATATGCTGCCGTGACGAACTGGGTGAGTCGTTGCTTAAGTGATGAACGTTGTCACCGTCGCCGCTACAGATACTTCTTGTACGCCTCGCATGTCCTACAAATATCCCTTCCTTGCAGTGTCGTAGGTGTTGACGCGGGTGATGTCACCGGTGATGACTCACCACCCGCGACACTGCAAACAAGGGATATTGGTAGGACAGGCGAGGCGTGTAAGAAGGATCTGTAGCGACGATGGTGACTACGTTCACCACTTGAGCCACCTAACAGAAACATTAGTTAAAAGAAATTACCCGCGAGATGCTCTAAACAATATCTAGGACGAAGCATGTCAACTAGATGGAAACTCATCCCTAGCTCAAAGGGCCCCTTAGCACAGCCCAACCAGCCGCTAGCATTTGTAACCAAGTACTCAAATGCGCTACCAAACATAAATAATATCTTCCGTAAGCATTACCCAATACTGGCAAGCAACCAGCGCCTCAGAAACGAGTTTCCCGAAGTACCAAAGGCCGTCTACCGCCGCAATAGAAATCTTAAGTTCATCTTAGTGCATGCAAAAGTACTTTCATTCTACTGCCCGCTTAACACCTTGTTCTCGTCAAAGCTGTAAGAATTGTAAACACTTTCAAAGTGACGTTATAGTTAAAGGCACCGGAAGTGACTTTTTTTTTAATTTGAACATACTGCAGGCCCTTCACCGCCCATGCAGGAGTGGGTACATGGATACATGAAAATACATACATTGTCAAAGAAATCATGGTGCAAATTCTATACACTGTATGAGGTTCATTAATGACTGGAGAAGTGGCTACAGGCGGGCTAGTTGGTACATGACTTGAAACTTGAAAAACAGCGCTAAGACAGGACGAAGAGAAGTGATACAAGGATGGGCGCCCGTCCTTGTGTCACTTTTCTTCGTCCTGTCTTTGCGCTGTTTTTCAAGTTTTAAATTCATGAATGAGTCAGTGGTATTACAACGCACAGTATCATTAGGTAAGGTATGCCAGAGGGAGAGAGCTGACGGAAAAAGGGAGTGTTTGTGAGCGTTGGCACGACATAAAGTTGGCGGATTATTTTAGAATGATTTAGTCGCAATGATTGTTTAGGCGGATCTTGGAAGTAATGAGAACGTGATATGTGAGAGTGACCATGACATAAATGTTAAATCAATTTTAGTCTATTCTGCGTTGAGAAAGTAGTTTTGAGTTTGATCTTGCGAGCAAGCGTGTAGTAGTGGACTGCCTCGCGAAATCTGAATATACGAACCTCACTGCCAATTTTTGTATTCGCTCTACTTTACTAATCAGGCGCTTTTGATATGGACTCCAGATTACGTTTATCATATAAATTACGTGATTACGTCCACTACATGAAATCTAGTTTTAACTGCAATAGTTAAAACGTTATCTAGATGATCGAGTGTTCATATTATAAAGAATGGTAGGTTGCCGAAACGGGAGAGCCTGGTATTGTTAGATTAAACGGCTCTCGCGCGGTCACGGCGAAGAAGTTACCCAAATATTGGCACAACATTTTAATGTAGCAGGTCACATCTTCGGCGATCTCAAGCTTTACATACTTCCATACATATGTTACATACTTTACATACATTCCAGCCAGGAGGTATTAACATTTAGGGGGGCTCTTTAATCTATTCGGTATGGTACATACACAACGAATACCACAATAATTTCGAATCTACTACTGTTAAATGCCACGTCTTTCCAGTGACGATGATTATTCAGCCAAACGCATACCCCTCCCCCGCCGGTTTTTCTTCTGTTTTCATTATTTATCCCATTTCTTTTGACTCACCCAACACGTCACGGCGGCCTCTCCCCCACCCTCGCGCCCACTTTGGCAGTTGCCCTCCCCTTCTTCCTCGTGGTGGAGAGGGAACGAAGCATATACATACGATAGCTAAGGAAATGAGTTCCAGCTTTGAAGTAGAGAAGTCCACTTGTGGAAACGTCAGCTCGAGCACCCACCACCTTTTTACGGATTTTTTTAGCGATTTTAATGTCACTTTAGCAGCTGAAAGTAATCCCGCCTCGAGCAATGGCTTAGCCAGGGGCCGAGGTTCTGGGGGGCTAACCCCACCACAAATTTTCATTTTTACATGTGTATAAGTACACGTACATATACAAATGTAGGTACGAACGTACGTAAAGTACGGTTGACCCTCCGCCTGCTGTTCGCTCGAAAAAAAAGTGCCTGCGCTCCACTGGCTTCGACGTTGAGCTCGCGTGCGAAATGCGCCAGGCTCTGGAAGCCTGTTTTTTTGATAACGGTGTTGTCCACAAAAACACCAGAATTTCATTTATAGCTGGAATACCACAGCACTGGTAACACAGTAAGGTGTACTCGCATGAAGTACAGGATGCTTAATGCCTAATACTAAAAAATGAGTGCTTACCAGTCCAAAGGAACCGAAGTTCAGTGCTTCTGGCCCGTACTCATAAAACATTGGGCGTTGAACTGTGGCTGTTGGTACTACTATGGTACCATCCGGGTAGTAAGCTGCAGTAACTTTCTCCTCGTTGTACAGCAATGTTCCCTGGTCTTTCCAGCGAAAGTGAACGTTAAGACGGCGAGCTTGTATCCACGAGAGAAACAGTCGGTTGAGTGTTACGTCCGGAAGGGATTCTGCGCCATGCGTATGACAACACATTATTACGCGAGCCTTCTTTATTGCTGCGCAGACGCTTCACGCAAGAACACCGGCGAGTAGTTTGACAACGAGCATTGAACACCGCATGCGTGGCCTGAGACAAAGCAGATTGACACTGTCGAAGAAATAACACCTAAATGGCCAACGAAGCAGCGTTAGATGCCTACTGAAACGCGAAAAGTCGGCGACGGTGGCGTCAGCACGTACGATGACAGCAATAGCCATCATGTGATAACGTCCACAAGACGTCATGATAATGTCACGATCTAACTAGGACCCTGTAGAAGAGCAAAGGGAACAGGTGTGTGTCATGTCAAAAATAAGCAGTAGCTTTAACCAGAGAGACTCTGTGCATACGGCGTTTGTTTGATGAACACACCTGAAAGGTTTTCAACAACATTTTAGACTGGTCACATCTTGAGAGAAATGAAGCACAAATACCCGCTAGTTCCTATACTATGCTATTAATAGTAGAACTGGTAATGTAGTGCAGTTTACAACCTTCTCTAGCGCTATTCCTACGTGGCCCCGTTGTTGCTTTGAGACAATGCTTACAGTGTTCTCTCGGCAGAAATTTAAGGTGTGAACAGCGTCAAAGTCGAGTTTTCTGGTCGATTTCTTTTGAAAAAGCGTATACACTTTGTTCGTGGGATAGCCTGCAGGAAAATATGCTTTGCCGCTTTAAACACGTCAGATGGATTGTTGTGGTGCGGGTGTTATCCAAACGTTCTTTACTTACAGCTTCAAGCGTGATTTCCTTTCGCATTGTGCTTTCGCGCACATCATCGGTCACATAATCTATCTCATATGCGCAGTTACCTGGCGTGACGTTTCACTAAACATAACCTATTGACAATTTAATCCACCATGTGTAATGGTGTATTCGAACATCCATTATTATGATGGATTATGGTGCTGGAAGATGGTGGAATATGGTGTATGCTGGATGCTGACGTATGATTGATGCTGGAGAATAGCGGAGCCTAAAACGGACTCCACAGCATCAGGGACAATCATACCCAGCTGTCAAACAAATAATTGTATAGAATGTGATGTAGAAAGAATTAGTAGCAAAGAAAGCAAAACGGAAAGCCGCACGCAAAAAAAAAAAGTTCCGCCACTAGGAGTCGAACGTGCACCTTCGGATACCGAGCCGATACTTTACGCATTGCGCCATGCCGACCTTTTTTTATGTCATTGCAATATTAATACATTATATACATATACACATGTGCCACGCATCACCCACCAGCATGCGTGAAGCTGGCTGGATCTACTTATGCAATTTTAACTGTTTCAATATATCTAATCTACAAATTATTTCATCACTTCCGCCTTGGCGCCGCAGCACTTCTCTGAGCTTCATTATCTGTTTAACAAAATGGGTGTTAACCGATCGCGCTTTGGGCTCAGCATTTCGTGTATCCATACATGACCTCCATACGCTATTACGACCTAGAAGCGTGGAGAGGTCATACGGACACTATTTCCTCGAACAGGTAGAAAACTATTACCGTAGGTATCAACTGGTAGTTCCTTCTTCAATGTTCTCTGCAGAACATCCCAATAAAGCACAACGTCCCAACAGTCATTAAAAACATATTCTCCAGTTTCTGGTTTGTTACACAACAGAAAATTCATTCCCCACAGTACAAATATGCCTCGTTGTTCGAACCATGTTTTCACGATAGTGTGCCCGTGTGAAGTTTAAAGAAGAACGTTTTCATCCCAGGTGGAACCAACCATACAGTTTCCTACAATACTTAATAGAGGGAACTCTGGCGCTAGTGTCTATGGGAGCTACAACGCATGGCGCTTGAGCCAGCATGATAATGATGCGTAGTACATGGTTTTGTCAAACCTCTTTCTTTCGGCTCCGTTTGGCTCCGGGGCGCAAGCACCCAGCTTTGTCGCAAAACAAAGTTCAGCAAAAGTCAGCAGTTCCACTTCCCTTTAACCTCTTTAGGCTCACTAATTCAAATCTGGTCACGAAGTTCACAATGATCCATTATTTTATTTGAAAGAAAACCAAAACACAACAATAAAAAAAGCCACAAGTGTGTTCGAAGCCCGCAAGCACGAAGACTAGGCAAATCTGTACTACCCATCATTCCCATGGTGGCTGAACGATCGCAGCGCCAGAGTCCCCTCTATTTACGAAACTCTATGGAACTAACATCTTGACGCGTTTCAGGGCGTCAATCCCCGGTCACTCCCCTTAAATGGTTCTGTAGAGCAGGGCTGGAAAAAACTGTCTACCAGGTATTTTAGTAGGCGCTTCCTGGGAACGTTGCTTAAGTATTCAATAGAAAATCTACTTACAAGAAACCTATAGGAAGAGACCACCTCGCATAGGTAGCGGGATACTTTATACGGACCGTCGTCCATGGAGGAGACAACAAGTTCTGGTATAGCTCCCGGTAACATGACCTGAATATTTGCACGGATGAAAGGGTTTTGCTCATCTCTTAAGAATAAGTATCTACTAACGACCTGTTTCAAGGAGAGGTGACTTAACCCCAACCCACCTTCTCTGACCTTCCGGAAAAGATTACTTAGAGATGGTCGCTCGTATTTAGAGTTTTAGACAAATGTTGCAAATATCCTATGAAAACGATGAATATTACTTCTTGTGCAGTAGAGAAGCTGGAGAACGTGCCATATTTTAGCTGCCAAAAAAACGTTACATACCGTGGATCTTGCAAATATTGACAAATCCCGCCCACCCCAGCTTAAAGTCTTTGCGCTCATTTCATCCGGCTTGACCCTCCAAAACTGCGTATTTTCTCTATATCCAGTGGTACCCCTAAGTATTTGTTGGGTACAGTGCTCCACTGCGGTTTCTCAAGGACATTGGGTGTCTGCTGCCACGAACCTTGCCATAATCCAAAACTTTTTTCTCTCTTCAATAAACTACCAGTTTGTTCGCAAAAACTTTAGCAGGAACTAACAAAATACATCAACACTTAATACATACGATACATATGATCAGCTTGATTACTAATAACACAAGAACTAACAAACACTAAAACTATTGATAGTTCACAGGTGAAGGCTACGTGTGATGACCGGCAGCGTTGCGTCCACGACGATCGGATGCGAGAAGTCGTCGGATGGCACGAATGTCGGTGGTGTTGCACGCTGGTGTTTCCGGGAGGCAGTGCTTGAAGGCATCGGGCAGGTGAGCTAACCCGAGAGGAAGCTCCGATGTCTACGATGCGGACATTTCTCGTCACAACAAAGGATTGCAGCCAGAAGACTTGTTGATCTGCTTCTACACCATGTTGGTAAGCGACTAATCACTGTTAATGATTTTTCTCGTCCAATAATGCGCGTTTCATTGTTCGAAACTCCGCCCTAAAAATACACTGACCACACCCCTTTTAATTAAAGGGTCCGCAACTGAAGGGTGACAATCTGTTGGGGTGCTGTAGTGGTGAGAGTTTGGGGCATCTCTGTCTCACAGACGAACGAACATCAGCGCTCTTTTCAAGAGTACGCGGCTCCCGCCGGTCAGCGGGGAAGAGCGGCGCCCGTTAATTCGCCGTGACGCCGGGTCCCCATTTACAACCAAACAAGTGGTACAGTTTTTATATGCCCGTCGAACGCCTTCGCATAAAATAGAACCCAGGCCAGCATGTTCCGATATATCAAACAGAGTGGCATGACATATCATATGAAACGCTTTGGAATAATCAATTTGTACCATCGCTGCTTTTTCTAGCTGAGCATCGCAGTATTCTGGAATACACCTCGCTACATGAAGGTTTGTAAATATACTTCTACCTTTGATCCCACAAGTCTGATGTGGCTCTACTAAATCTGTATTAATACTTTGCATCCTACTATCCAAGACATTCATAATCATTTTGTCCTCCACATTTGTTAAAGATATGGGTCTTTATCTTTTCATTGTATCACGCTGTGCTTCATCAGAAGACACCGGAATCAACACTGTCTGTGCCCGTGCAAAAGTACGTGGTAAGCGTTATCTTCAAAAAGCCTCAACGGACACTTGTTGAAGAATTAAGGCAAAGTGCGGCCTAAATACCTTATGAAAGGCAGCTGTTAAGCCATCTGTACCGGGAGACTTTCCGGATTGCAGTTGATCGATAGCTTGCTCCACTTCTTTCACGGTAATTTTTCTTTCTAGTACATCCCTTTGTTCGCTTTCCAATTGTGGTATTTCAGGTAAAAAAAAATCCTGCCGAATGTTTGGATTGCGAGGTTTTCGCTAAACAAACAGTCTTCTTTAGTAATGTAGTAACGCTAGATTAATCACGTTTCGGTCCCTCGCTACACTGCCAGCGTATTATTTCACATACTTATTTTCCGCATGAATATGTCTTCTCGTCAGAGAGTGAACGCTTTGTTGGCACCTCTCCTACAAGAAGTTTCTCAGATAGAGCCCCAACCTTTGCACCTTTGTAGTTTTCGTGTGATATAGCCTCCAATTTTGTTTTGGTTTCTCTTATTTCGCTTATGAACAACACAGGATTATTTGTTTCTTCTGGTAATAATGTTTCTAGATCGGCTTGCAAGAATCTTTCTTCCCTACGCATCAAAAACTTTATTTGGCACCCTCTTTCTATTGCTTTACATTTAATGCATTGTTTGAATTTTTCCCATTCCTCGAACTTGTCTTGCTCCCTTTGGTTAACCAAACTTCTGATTTTACTCTTCAAGTGGTCGAAAAATGCATCATCCTAACTTCAGTAGCTCCATTTCAACTTTATTTTTCGACTTCTACCCTATCTCGAACATCACCAAAGTGTGATCTCTGAACGTTACTTGTTTCACCACATAGATCTTGCAATTAGATGCGAGTTTCGAGCTCACGTAAGCTCGGTCGAGCCCAGCATGACTGCTACCTCAAAAATGAGATAGGTCGCCGTTTCCCACCGACACCTGTATAAGCCACATGAACCATTGGAAGATTGCCAATTATTTCTCTAAAGTGCACTGAACTGGCATCACTGACACGCGATTCTGTAGAACGGTCATCACTTTCAAAAACACGATTGTAGTCATTAAGCAGTATCATTGCTCTATCACAGTCTAACATATGAGAGATACCTTTAAAAAATTGCAAGCGTTCCTTAGGTAACGCAGGTGCATAAACACACACCACACGGTAAGCACACCCAGCAAAATTGAAATCGCACGTCACAAATCTACCACGGTCACAAGAAACCACTTTCTCTACTGTAATGCCGACTCAGTTCTTCAGTAGGAGACAATATCCTGCGGAGGAGCCAATCGCAGGACTCACGCACATGGAGTAATAGGTGCGAAAAGGTGCAAGCATGCTGTCAGTATGACTCTCACTCTTCACCTTAATTTCTTGAACCGCGAGCAAACCAGGTCAAAGTGGTGCGCCAGACGCTTCAGTTGATACTTCCTGCGCCTCGCGCCCAAACCGCGAACATTCACAGTGCCCACGCTAAGGATTAGATTAGGTGCCTCTATTTGTGTTTTGAAAGGATGCCGGGAGCATAGCGCTAACCGGCGGGGCCGACAGCCTGCATTTTAGGGGCGAAGCTCCTTAAAGCGGCACCCGTTCGTCCCTCGTAGTCGTAGTGCGTAACCAGTCGTAACGCTAGTACCAGACCTCCATGGTGGTGCCAGTGGGAGATTTTTCCTGTGCGTTGTTGAACAATAAAAAACTCGCAGCGTGCGCGTTAACAAAAGCTGAATTCTTCTGTCTCTCATTCCCCATTAGCAGCCATTGGCATGTTCCAGTAGGAAACGTTAGTAGAAGTAGAAGTGCAAGTGTAAGCTAAAAGCCGACTTCTTCTGTCTCTCATTCCCATTAGCAGCCATTGTTTACCTCCAAGGTAGTGCCTGGTGACATTTCTCCTGTGCGTGATTAAACAATAAAATATTTGTTCAAAACGCCGTTGATTGATGAAATAAACCAACGAAAGACTCCAGATGTTTTCTAAAAGCAATAGGACATGTTTACTAGCGAAAAAGACGAGGACGAGAAGAAGGAATACAGGACAACGCTAGTACCAGATCTTGACCTCCATGGTAGTGCCAGTGGGAGATTTTTCCTGTGCGTTGTTGAACAATAAAAATGGGACCTGTATTCCTTCTTCTCGTCCTCGTCTTTTTCGCTAGTAAACATGTCCTATTATTCACGTTACCAACTAGCCCAACTTTCCGCCTTAAATTCTAAAAGCAAAACGAAAGAACGCCAGATGTTTCTAAAGCAAAACGAAAAGACGCCAGCTGCTTAACGAAAGACGCCAGATGTTTTCTAAAGCAATGGTTTTCTAAACAATGAAAATTCACAGCGTATATGTAAAATTAAAGTGAGCGGCAAGTCGTCATAACTCTCATCGAACCTTTAGTATAAACGCGTCCGATCTCACGTCGGTGATGATGCACTGGGCAGGATTCACGGAAGATTCACGGTTTACCGATGAACCTCCGCAGCTTCGCCCACTCATCATCATTCACTCCGTGTGATATACTATGATTTTTTCAGTCGTCAGAACAGCTGCCGCGGGTTAGCGGCGCTGCTCGGGTGCGGTGAACGTACTTCAGCTTCTTTCCTGTTGCCTTCTTCCATTCACATTCAAGCTGCCGCTGTTCGCCTTCGGGATCCGAAGTTATTCTCCTCGCGGCGTCTCTTTAGAAGTGCTAGGTCCACATCCATTTTTCCCAACGTGCCTTGGTCTCCTCCAAAGTTGCCTCTCTCGATCATATCCGTCTCTTTCTTTATTAACTCTCGTCTACTGACGTACTGCCTTCCGCCTTTGCGTTATCGCCTTCTCTAACTGATGCATCTCGAAGCGTTGCTCGCGAGCGCACCATCGAACGCGCCGCCGGCCGCTCCTCCGAAGGCTCAGTGGGCACAGGTGTAGTACTCTCCTTTTCCGAGCGCCGCTAGCGTTCCCGCCGCGCAACCACTGCCCTGGCTTGTTTCAATTTCTTTGGTTGTTGGCGAAGCTGCCTCTTCCCCTTCTACTTCATCCAATAGTTCATGGACTATCATATGGCTTTGGCGTGGCGCCTATCACCGTGACATAATTGTGCACACAATCCTGCCACTCGTGACCGAAAGCGCGGCATGTGGTGCATCTTGGCGTTCGGCAATCACGGCGGATATGCCCTTTCATTCGACAGCGCAGACAGTTGGGTCCTCTGCATGGCACAACTATAAGAACTGCTCCTCCTTGAAACTTAAAGAGAACCGGCAGCTCATACGCAGGGATGCCCTCACGAAGGGTGATACGAGCGACGCGAGTTGTCGCGTCGGCCTGTTCAAAGCCTCGTAAAATCCATTCCTCCAGCTTGACCTTCTTTCACGTCACCGTACTCCCTCAAGGCTTTTCCAAGAGCGTCGTTAGGCACGTGAAAAGCTACCTAGTGTACCTTCACTGTAAGCTCCTGCTTCACTAGGCCAATAACCGCACATTATCGCCCTTGCACTTGAATTCCGCCACTGCTCAAAGGCACATTTTTTTCTTCCGAAGAACGTAGCTTGGCCATCCGAAGATGACTCATTTGGTAGGGTACAATGCCACTCACCGCTGTGAATACACCCAGTTCTTCCAGTGGTGCTCGTTTATCCACAACTCTTTAGGGCCTTCCGCCGACGTCACAATGCAGCAAAACACATGGTTTCATTGTTTCATCCTTCGGCAAAATTTTCAGAACAAACTTGTAGCCCGCAGGCGGGCCCAACATTAAACACCGTGGCCAAACGCGGCCGCTGAAACACTGTGCACGAAGCAAGCCATCATGCGTCCGCACACAAAGCTTAGCGAGACCAGACTCGACAACGCCACGCTGACGCATGTTTCGGCCATTGAAGAATGACTAGTCAACATACTAATACACCATTTGGCTTCAGCTTTGTATGGTTGATACTCGAGACAGACATGGTCTTCACCTCCCACTAAAATTTGCATAGTTAATGAAGGCAAACAAACTGCTGCCGCCAACCAATGGTGCGTTGATAATGGCCACAGTGCTAACTTTTAGTGGCGAAGCTCCTTTGGGTGTGGGTATGTCCCTCCTCTGTAGCATGTGGCAGTAGTAGTATTAGGTAGCCCTAATACTCTTATGGCTCTCATCGACCCTTTAGTATAATGGCGCCCGATCTCACGTCTTTGATGATGTGCTGGGCGGAATTCACGGAAGATTCACATATGACGCGTGCCATGTGTGACGCTCGGGGGACAGTTTTAATGAAGGGACCACGTAAACTAACAGTACAATAAAAGTTTCATGTTTAATATATACACGGTGTTTCTCACGTCTTTACTTGACCATATACAGGGCGAAATACTCAGATTATTCATGGTTTACCGATGATTTCCTCCGGAGCTTCGCGCCACTCATCATCACTCACCCCGTGGACATGCTGTGGATTTTTTTACAACTCACAACCTAATTCTAAATAAGTATCAATTGGACCGAGGAGCGGGTACAATTTACCGACTGTTACTGCCAACTTTTATGGCCATTTCTCGATTTTTCCAAAGGGCGACATGTGCGCAGGCTTTATGTCGGCCGTAATCTCACTCGATAAATACGAGCGTGCAATTGATTGAGTATTGTGGGAGAGCACGCGCGTCCATTTCTTTTCCTTAACGCTGGCGCGATCGCGAACTGACGGCGGGATACAAGGGGCTACTAGGAGGTGTAAGCGTTAGCCTTTGTTTACTACTAGAGCGGACTATTTCTCTACGCGACATTTACGGGTTATTGCTAGTGTACAATTAAAAAGGTCGTTTGTTGTTCTTGCCTGTTGCCTTATTCGCCCGAACCCGTCATAGCTGCGATGACTCGCGCTACGGGAAGGGGACGTTGACACGTGCACGGTACGACTATTTGCGGCTGGAACCAGAGCTAGACTTCTGGGCCAGCCGTGCATAGAGCGGACCTCTTCAGTATTGTGATGTTTTTTTTCTCGAAACGAGCAGCCTGGCCGTCCCAGCGGACCGATCTCATGCTATATCATTAGCTACAACTACCTAACAGCTTGGCCAAAAACGAGTGCACTGCGCGTGGAAAATATGCCATCATATTCGTTCAGTAAGTTGGTGACCGGAGGCGTTTGCTGGAAAAGCGTCACGTCGATGCTCATCGCTGTTTGTGCGGACACTTTACACAAGAAAAAATGCTTCATTTAGGCTAGCCGATGCCACAGCTATGCTGTAAAGTCATTCATACTCATCGAAATCGCGTATACTGAAACCCAGAAGTCCCTATGACACGTACACGTACTCGGTCGGTATGCTATGCCTAACCTTTGGTGGAAATCGTGGTGCTAGAATATGATGAGGGAGCTCATACTTGGCGGGCCTTATCTCGACGCAGGCCGAAAGTAAACGTCTGTGCATTTTAGCTTTGCATGCATTTTAGCGGTTACCTGAAAGTGCCGCTGAGTTAAAAGAGTGTTCAAGAATTGCCAGAGCGTTTCTAGCGTCGCGGGATCAAGCGGCGGCTGTTATTAGGTCTACTGGTTGGAAGAAGCAATTGTGCAGCTAGAGCTCATTTACTTCTAGAAAAGTGTGCAGCGATGTAACACAGTTACTGTCGCTGTTCACACCGACATCTCTCGACTTGTAAACACCACAATACAGCATCACATCCTGGCTATAAAGCGGATGAGTAGGCGCGCAGAATGAAAACACTCAGGGCTGCTGTGCTGCACGAATCCTGAGGCTGTTATTGTCACCGCATGAATAAAAAAGGTGCTACAAAGCGTAATGATCAGCGTTGGCTTCTTTTCTGTAAACATATAACTCCGCACATTCAGGAGAAAAACATTACCAATGACAATGATTGCACATATTTCACGTGCACTTCCATCATGCTAGTATAATCCACTATGCTTCCATCAGGCGGCCGTCATTCACCTTGTTGACCAAGCCATCCACCATCGCCACCATCAGCCAGCATTTTCTACTTATCACCAAAAAAAGCTCGCCACCACCACCATCTGCCAACATTTTTCCACCCTCGCCTTTATCAGCCATTGTGACCGCCACAGCTTCCACCACAACCAGCATTCTTTCCACCTTGTCCACTATTGTTTCCACCATATCCACGAACAATTCCAGCATCTACCAAGCCAGGATTTTTAATAGGTAAGCTAGTTCACAGCAGCTGTAACGAAATGTTACTTTTACTGCAGACTGATGTTGTTGGAGCACGGCCGGCGAGCCATCGTCCCCGGGAAAATAAACGCGGCAAGCTACGGGACACTGGACTGGACAACCGGCTGTCGAAGCCGCCCGCCGCGTCATCGGAAATGGGCGCCACTCTCCTCTACTCTCTACTTGCTACCCTTATTTCTCTCGCCCCATTCCCCTGCAGATGATGAGACGTACACATAAATAGGCTTGAATAAATGACGTCATTTCCTCTCCACTGCCTCTCCTACTCCAACTTCTCGTGTCATGTCGGCGCGGCGTTGTACGGTGGCCGGCGCGTCCCATTTCAATGCTACTAGTGGTTGTTTTCCGGAAGTTGGTAAGACTTGAGCACCATAGTTTCCTACAATACTTACTAGAGGGAACTCTAGTGCTAGTGTCTATGGGAGCTGCAACGCATGGCGCTTCAGCCAGCATGGGAATGATGACTTGTCTAAATTTCATTTTTTCAGCTCCGTTTGGCAACGCGTCGCCTGAATCCGCTTTGTCGCAAAACGAAGTTCAGCAAAATCAGCAGTTCCACTTCACCACTTTTACTTTTTAGGATCACCAATTGAATTTACCACAAGGTATCTCAAGACGTCGCACTAAATCTTTGTTTAGAAGGGTTTGGACAAGGTCAATATATAGAGTTAGCCTAAATCTCGTAGCACGAAATTCGACAGGAGGATATAACGGCTGCGAAGCACTCTAAACTAATAAGGCTGCCACTTTCTGGAGTACAGACGTCGGTATTTAAGCCCGGCAGCAACGTAACGGGATGCCACGTATTGTTACAATCCCCGCACGTCGGCCTTGTGACAAGCGACGTAGTGATGCGACTGGGGGACCGGGTGCGTGTACTTTGACGCCACCGCGAAGTATTGGGGCTTGAAAGTCTGGGTCCGATATTCAGGACGCCTGAGTTGACAAGAAGAACAACTGTATTTACAAAATGTACAAGTGAGGATGTACAAGTGATGAATGACGGCTTCGAGCCATCATCCCCGCTAATCAAGGCTGGCCTCCTCCTCCCTTGGCTGAGGCAGATCGCATGAGGAAAAGGAGTGCGTACGGCATAGCCCTATCGGCGTAGGGGCAGCTCGGGCGACGTCCCGCTGAACACCTGTCCGTCCCTCTGTCCCTGCTCGCCCTGTTTTTCCCCCGCCGCGCGCTGCATTCCAAGGTAGTCTCGAGTTGGGGTAAACTGGTCAGGTAGCGGCCACGTGCAACGGTAGGTGCCAGGAACGTCTGCAATGTTTGTCGGCGTTTTTCAGCTGTGGGAGCAGCTCCCGAGGATGGAACCTGTACCTCTGTGCCCTTTCGTCCTCTTTACCCCCTCCGGGGAATGCAGTCTCGATCACAGCAGTAGCTAGTCAAAACCTAGGCTACAAAACTGCCCAAGACGCGTAAGTATGGCACCCTGTAATGTACCTATGCCTTAAATGTTTGTGCCATCCTCTTCCGTGAAGCAAACGTCGTGGAAAAAAACCACGACATAGCCAGGTACTGAATGATGATTGAGGAGCTGCCTCTGAGACATTTGGGTAAACAGTGAATGCTGCATACAATTTCTCTACTGTCATATAAAGACATCACACGTTGTTATAGTAGCGATTGTGGTCAGGTTGTAATCGAACCACAAGCGGTCGCAGACCTTGCAGCTGTGTCCGAACGTGTGGTCGAGGAAATCGGGCTTGAAGCGCGCGTCGGCGCCACCAACTTCAGTTAGCGACCGCTTTCGGCGCTTGGCCGCTGCATCGCGCGCCCGTACCTATTCGAGGTACTCTTGACGCCGCTTCCGCTCTGCTTCGGCTACGCGGGCTTGTATATCGGGGTCCGCACGGCGCTGACGTCTCTCTCCGCCCTCGCGAGCTCTCACCGCAGGGTGTTGGCGGCGAGCCCGCTTAACTGCTGCCTTGCAAGCCCTCCGCCCCGGTGCCTTGTCTTCTTCGTTCATGTTATTATTATCGAAGCGCACTGCCAGAGTGGAGTGAGCGCTGCATGCTACAGGTGGCTATGCTATATGTGGTTTTGCCTACGTTAATATAATCATCAAGCCTCTCGAAGGACAAGAGGAGGAAAATTCCTCTTTCGCGCGAGCGTGCGCCTCCTACAGTTGGCTATGCTATATGTGGTTTTGCCTGCGCTAATGTCATCATCAAGGCGCTCGAAGAACAAGAGGAAGAAGACTTCTCTTTCGCGCGAGTTGCGCCTGTAGCAGTCACCTCTAGAACTTCTGTGTAGCAGTCTGCTCTGTAGCAGTCGCCCCAGCTTAAGAACCTGGCGAGCCAGTGCCTGAAGCGCTGAAAAAGGCTGGTGTGAGCAAAGCTTGGAAAGTTCGTTGGTTTACTCCTGATGCTCGGAGAGTTGGTACAATAAAACGGCCTAGGTTGTTCGAGGGGAACGCTCTACACGGTATGCTGTGAGAGCCTTGTCCTAAACGTAGAAACATTTGCCAAGCACCGTATTTCTCTCGAAGAATGGATGAGTCACTATGCAGAAGGAACGTAGTGGCAATAAATACATGCTACTGATATGCGATAAAGTCTCCCCTTGCCAAGACGTAGCCGAAGCATTCCCGAAATACGCATATTGATGTGCATCATACATTTTAAGTGCAGTGGTACTGCCCGGATCTCAATGACTTTTTTTGAAGCCTTGAAGTTTAAACCAATAGAAGCTGCGGCAGATATGCTTGCCATACGGTATGTGACTGACATTTCAATTTTCTGCAGTTCCAAGACATACAAGTCCTGATGTGGTGCCGTAATGCTAGAAGATGGTCAGTAGAGGCTTCATGAAGCCGTTGCTCAGGCGGTTGAAGACGCGGCATTTTCAGCGTGGACGTCAGCGCGGTCCATTCCTACTTGCGTAGTAGCGAAAAGAAACGCAGTGCGCAAAGGGAAAACACCTATACCGCCTTCGTTTGTTCTCAGCCGAGTAGCAACGCAAAACTTTTTACAGCGAAAGCTGTTATGATCACAACAAGGGCCGTTTTTGGCGCCGTAGTTCTCCACCGCCGCCGCCGCCGGTGTCCGTAACTGCTATCGCTTGAAATAAGACAAAAAACGAAATTTCTAGGAAGGAAATTTCCAGGAAGGAACGAGGTTCGAACCTGGGCCATCTGCGTGGGAGCCCAGTATCCTACCTCAGAGCCATGCCGGTACTTGAAACTGCTCTGCAAAAGGCCCTATACAGGCTTCATGTCGCGAAGGAACCATATTAACATATATTACCATAATACCTTACAGGTGTTTAGCAGGTACCACGGTTCTGCGCAGAATGACGAAAAATTGCGTAGTGGCTGCTTCCTTACTTCACAAATATTATGATTTATAGCCTAGTGGGTTCCTCACAAGTGCACATCTGTTGGTTGCCAAGGAAGCCCATAAGGCTCCCATGATCCATTTCCTCAGGGTCTCAGTAAACTTAGTTCCCCTCTCTCTATCTCTTTCGCACGTTAGCGTATGCTATAAAGCGTGGTGGGAGAGTGAAATAACGACCGGGCGTCACACAATGCGAAATACCTGACTAGTGGGTCATTTAAACCTTCCAACCCATTACAAAAGGCTCACTGATAATTCATCGTTGTCATTAGCCGTCGCATCAGCAACGTGCACATAATGCCTCACAGATGGTACCCCGTTCTCCGCAGAATGACGAGTACTGTCGTGCTGGGTGCTTCTCAACTTCAAAAATTATGATTTGTAGCGTAGTGGGTACGTTGCTAGTGTAGTTGTATTAGTAGGCACAAGAGAGTTTATAACAGGCTCTAGAAATGCCGCTCGTCGAGCTTTCGCTGTGACTGTGCTGCGCTTTCCGCGCAGGCCTGGCGTGCTTTTTGTCTCCAGGGGCCATGTTCTCCCGTATAGTCATTATGTTGCAAACAGAGCTTCTCCCCGCGCTATAAAACTAGTAGCACATTACAGTCTTACACATGCTGACGTACCTGCCCTTGACGTAGTGCCTGACAACCAAACATTTCAAAGCTGCCTTTCACTGGATTCATATCCTATGTTTCTTATTAATAATGTGAAAATTGTTGTTCACGAAAGCCGTCAATGACTAGGTCTATAATATTTTTATATTCACAAGTGACTGCGCTCGCAGTTTGCGGCGCTGATACACGCACTGTTTATAATATTTAGATGTTTCGTTTATGAAAACGGCGCTCTGGACAAGTAATATGAAACAAACTGCAGCTAAAACGCGATAACCGGCACGGTTATCAAGCGTTCTGCTGTGCGGCGTTCTATGCATTTGAAATATCAGTCACCTTACTGTGTACATTTAAGCTCAATAAAAATGTATACTTCTGTGTTACATTATCCGGCTCAAGAAAGCTTCACAACGATCTTCCAGCTTCGTTCACAACGGTTTGCTAGATAAAAATCTCTAAATGAGTGTCAATCATGTTACAAAAAGAAAACATGAGTCGGCAATACAATAAAATCTAACGTTAAAATTCAGATCAATGCCGTCGCATTATGCATAATAACGAACTATGATGACCGTACGCTAAACACAATAACTGTGCCGCCTATTTAAACAACTGTTTCAAGATCTAGGAAAAGATGAGAGTATGCCTCTATAGCAATAAGTGGTGTTAACTTCTGGCAGCTAAGAACATAGCTACCTCTTTACAAACAAGGTAAACAAAATAAGTTCTGCTTATCTGAAAGGACAGAAAAAGTGAGTCACTTTCATGGAACTGCAGGTTGGCAATGATCGGCCCATGCATTTTAACGAAGCTTGCAGCAGTGACATTTATTTACTACAACAGACGTTTGTTATCGTGAGCAATATGAACGGGAATGCCCCATGGAAGTTTCATCAACGATTGCTTTCACTGCAACGGTATGAATGTCACGCTCAGAATTGCCACAGAACCCTTTACGTTTTATGATTTCGTGTCATGCACACTTTTTTACTTGCCAACTGCGTTTAGCCGATATGTCCTTAAATGAAAACTTCTTGGCTCCATCTCATATGGCTCACGACTAATAACTTAACTCATTGGGGTTACGTCCGAAATAGTGCCTACTAAACATGGCAATACTGACCGTAGAACTTTTCGACGGATTCGGGGTCTAATCGATAGCCTGGACTTCCTATTTGGAATTTATTGGTCAATTTGTTCAATAAATGTTCTCGAGCAGCGTAACTGAGCCAGCTGGAGGATCTCAGGGCCACCAGATATTGAGACCTGACTGCGGACGCCATGAGCCTCGCGTTCTGTAGAACCGTAGGTGGAGTCACTGTTGAGTAGAAAGAATTGCAAGAACATCAAGTTACCTTAATTTTCATTGAAAATATCCGCACAAATGTGAATAAAATTCAGCCTATTAACGGTAAGACGAATAAAGGTCAAGAAAACGTAAAGACTGCATAGTTCCGATATCCACTTGGTAGCAGAAGTGTCTCGGCATTGTGTGTGTACTGCTACATCAAGAGAATGACAGGCCTGTAGAACCAATGTGGACGAAAATTAGACGCGGTGGCAGCGCCCTCTGGATTGTAACGGTAGCTGTGAAAACATTTGAAAAATATTGTTTCGCTCACAAAAAATAAGTTCTTATTACCTTTCACATTCAATTTAGGTTTTAGGATTAAGAATGCTGTTTTGCATAAGTTATGAGTGTGTATAAAATGAAATACGTTTCAAAAGCCCAATGGCGCTTCCATATGCGGGCTGGAGTTCCGCATAGCAGACGATGTATTCGTCTGCTTCTGCGTCGTGGCTGTCCCACGCTCACTCCGGCAACCCCCTCTCAGTGTTTCTTTCGTTTCCTTAATATATATTGTAGTCAATTAGTGATTAAAAGCGCTCAACTATCTTGGATGCTTACATTCGTAGCTTATTTCTGCCACTTACAGGCCGAGCGAAATCACAGCGCTGATCACAAAAACTTGCTGCAATAAAGCATTTCATTGCCACTGCATCGATGTTTACATAAAATGAAGGGCACGTAAGTAGCATTTTAGCATGTATACTAGTGAACAACATGCATGCATAAGTGTTCATATGCAAGAAAGCTACGTACTACGCATAGCCCCACAGCAGACATCCGGAGTACAGAAGCTGTCCAGAGCTGACTGATACATAGATCCAAGTGCAGGAAACCTTCCCTGGTGCAATAAAAGCATACCGGAAATCCCTGCACTTCTGCAGCTCAAGATGTCGCTACACATCGTTCACAGTATTCGGCAATCTGTCTGTAATTGACATGGACATATCAGCGTACCTTGCACGGCCGTCTGTGTGGGCGACTCTTAGTTTTCTGGTTCGCTCGGCCACATGTAGTGCGTCACTTTCCAGTCTTTTACGCACTCGCGCTGTACATGATTAATGGGGTTTTTGGCGCAAGGGCAATGGGTGGCCCAAGAGCGCCATGTCTTTGACGTGGTGTTAGCGATGATCAGTGATAACGATGACAGGGTGTATTATGGCTGTATCGAGGCCTAACATCACGCGCTATAATAAAGCGTCAAAGGTGTGTATAGGGTTTAAAATTATGGTAGTAATACGTCATGTGATCTGTGGGTAGGGCTCCGTGTTTTTGGTGTTTATTAAAGACGATAGTCTTTCTTGGGATAGTTAGATAGAGTAATACTGGTCTGTCTTTCTGTTTGTTGGCACGACACTCGATTCAGCCACTCGGACAAAGTTGAACCACTTGCCCAAGGGCCAGCCATCTTGAGCGGCTGACTAGGTTCATAATTGTGCACATTGTCGATCAAAAAGCAAACATTACGCATATCTGAGGCGCAACATCACTAGGTAAGTATTAGGTGGTGTGTTCCTTTAATAGAAAATTCACACATGCGTAATGCAAATTCGACTGCGCGGAAACTTGCCTTCCTCCGTGCCCTCTGCACGAACTTATTGTTGTGATTCGGTTTCGGTTCTGTATTGCACTGTGCGAATGCCATAGGGCGCCGCTGTGGCATTCCTGTTTTACGCAGGCGACGTGTAAATAAAAGAGTGTGTGGAGAGTTCTCCCCGAGTGCGGACGTTCCTTCTGCTTCAGCGCTTCGCGCCAAGCCGCGTGTTCGGGCTGGCTGGCGTCCCCGGCGGTCGCGTTGGTCACCGCCGCTCTTCGCCTGCTGCTGCGCCGGGACTACCAGCCCGCAACACATCACTCATGTTTCCCGACGTATTGCCAGATGGCGTCCATATCTCACGCAGCGCCTCTTCTATCGTCTTTAGACGACATTTGCAGCGAAGCAAGCAGATACGCGGCCAATTTTTTTTCTTGAAAATCGGCCGGTGCTTGTCGGAGTTTGTATTTTTGGCGGAAATTCCGCGTTTATCGGAGTTTATTCCTCGTAAATCCGGAATTCTCCGAAATTCGGAGTTTTGCATTATTCTCGAAACCCCGAAATCTTAGATGAATTCATATCTGAATACTAAAATACCAAAAGACACGAAGCACATTATTTTCTTGAAGGTTTGAATGCACAAAAGCATATACGCACAAGCGAAATACATGAACACATATATATGAAAACGTTTATTGAGGGAAAAAAGAAAAGAAAAAAGTGTTTAGGGAGCGGGTGGGTGGGGCCCCTATTCCAGGGCTCCACTGGCTTGAGCGGCCCGCCGCGCCTGGTCGAGGAGTGCTAGTTGAACCACCCGATCCCCGCTGGCGAGCAAAGTCTCCCACTGCTCCCTTCCGGAAATTTTGCCGGCTATTTGCGGCGAGTTAATTTCGGGTGGCCTGTTCTGGCAATCCCACGTTATGTGGGCGAGAGTGGGCCTGCCTCCGCACCACGGACAGCTATCGCTGTACATTGTGGGGTGAATGGCATGTTTCAAAGAAAGGTTCGGATATGTATGTGTTTGTATACGGCGCCAGTCGTAAGAGTCCCGCACGGATAGATCAGGGTGGGGTGGACTGTACTGTCGTCGCTCAAGCCGTTGGTGCTCAAGGATGTCTCGCGGTAAGAAAGGGCTTTCGTCGGAGTGGTCGGCCGCTCGGTTGATAAAAGCACAAGCTGCGCCGTCCGCTCTCTCATTGCCATCGAGTCCTGCGTGACCCGGGCACCAGATGATCGCATGGTGCTGCGTTAGGTCGGGTCCTAATAGGCGAATGGTGCTGTGTGGTAGTCTCCCGGTGACAAAGAGTCTACATGCGACCTTGGAATCGGTAAGAATAAGTGATGATTGTCCCAGGATATCCTTAGTTTTAATAGCTAGCGCGATTGCTGAAGCTTCTGCGGTATTCGCGGACGCAGCTCGAGTAGTGGCATAACACCTCCATTTGTGCGTATCACAACCTTATACTTAAAGCTTATAGTAAAAGATGCAAGCATACTTTGCGAGGTTGCTGTCGGTGATCGAAGCAGTCTCCTTTCGATTGATGATCTCAGCTTTGAAAATGCACTTTCAACGTTTGCGCTAGAAATAGGAAGCGCCAGAAGGCGCACCGCGCAGCGAGAAAGCACTGGCCACTGGACATTGTGAAGTCTCCTAAACGACAGGGGTTCAGCAATGTTACATATTTCATAGCACTGATAGTTCGAAAAATCACTCATGCTTATGTCGTCAGTTTCAAGAACCAGTAATTGAAAAATAGGCGCATAGGTTCGAACGCACAGGGTACTTTGAACACAGTACCCAACGATTCTTTGCTGTAGTAGAGTTGATCGCACAGGTTCCTCTCAGATGTGTGTCTCTACTTTTCGGCGAGAGCAGCGTAGTATCGGTGTAAGTCTGTGACAGTCATTAAGCGGTCAGTCTCGTCATGGAGGTGCAACAGACTTGTGAAATCTGATGTGAAGACCTCGATTCGATCACGCCATTGACTGATGAGCGCGTGCAAACGAACACCCAGTACGGGATAAACTTGTTGTACCAGGGTACTCTCACACGAATTGGTCTTCAGAAACCTCATCTTAACGAGTAAGTGGTGCATAGCATGAGGTGATGAAATAAGACTCTTGAACGTCTCAAACTTCATTCCCTTGGCGTCGTCGCTTCTCAAAAACAGACAAAATGGGTGACAGTAGTCCAAAATATCTTCTAGATCTTCATAAAAAAGAACCACCTCGACAGACATACGGTTTTAAGCGACTTGATGGACATGCCCATAGCTAAGCACACAAGACGATACTTACGGCTCAGCTCCCGCGACAGCCTCAACAGGACAGGAAAGTGCACAACATCATCGTGAACTATGTTAAACGAGATCGCCCTGATTCCATCCTCCTGAGCGTCGTTGAGTAGGTGGCACGGATCTTTGAAGTGAAGCACCTTGAATTCGGGGTTGGAGTTGAAAGTTCTTGTGAAGCTTCTGTATGTGGGAAGCTGAGTCGGAGCACAGTACAGTTACATCGCCTAATACAGCTACGTCACCTAATACAGCAACGCGTGGTGAACTTTATATAGGTCATACCAGAAGATGTATCAGGGGCGCTTAGACGTTGCCCAACGAGGTCATATTGACCCTTGAAATTGGAGTTTATCAGATAAATCCGAATTTTCAAAAATTTTACCGGCGAATGTTTATCGGATTTTTTTTGGATAAAACCGAAAACAAGGAGCCCTATCTATGGGTGTTGGTTGAATTACAAGTGACCATGGTATATACAAGTGAGAGATGGGAAATGGCACGAATGCCTCCTCGAAGCCTTTGAGGCCAAAGGCAGGGAGTCAGGTGATTTCTTGAATTTAATACCGCAGCAACAACATCATTTCGGAGGTCGTCCTACGGATGCCCCAGGTAAGTGACATGAAAGTTGTGAGGTTTTTTCAAGAATGCAAACAATGATTGATGTTTAAAAACCGGTTCCCTACCGATGAACATTGATCGGTGCAGTTGTCGGTAGGTAATAGAAAATATATTTTCCTGAGCATGTCTAGTTCTTTGCACTCGATTAAAATGTGAACACGGCTAGTGCTTCACCATATCTCTCACACATAGGTGGATCGCAACCGGACAGAAGGTGTAAGTGTGTGTACTGTATGTGTGACCAATCCTAAGTCTGCAGAGTGTGACTTCTGTGTAGCGTACTTGGATATTGGCGGCCATTTACCCAGATGCGGCTTGATAACGTGTAGCCATCAAACCACCTCTGCGTCGTAGGCCGCCCGTATCGAAATCACGCTATACACGCTTCAGAAAGAGTAAATTACGTGAGAAACGGTTTTTATGCTTACCGATCTCAAATCCTACAAATAATATCGGCGAGAAAAAAAAAGAATTAGATGGCGCTTCGATTGCCGCTGTCGGCGGTGCGCTGTCGTCATTTCGACAGGGGCGACGCCTGAAGACCCTAACGGGAAGCTCGCACCATTCCATTGGCTTGCTACTACAGTGATATATAACAGGCGAGTAATTATAGACCGAATGTTTCTTTATATGACTGCAGTTAATAGTGTAGCGAAGTGTAACCCTACAGTGTGGCATCCTTTCCAGCGCTATCTACCCGAACTGTCTCTAACGCCCATTGCTCGTAAACTCCCATCGCTCTCGAGGTCCCTGAATTGAGGCGTTGGGTGAGCTATCGGTAGACATTTATGCCAGTGTCCAAAAACATATTTACGAGTGCTGGAAAGTGCCATAGCTTAGCTTATACTGGGCCTTCGATTCCACCGTATCCATTCAGGCATGTCGCAAAATGCATCTCAGCAGACGCCCCAGGAAGCACGTGGAGGACTGGCTGTCGACATGCAAGCGAGAATGCATTATCAACGATTTAATTGTTGTCGCGAAGCTGAGGCACGAGCTGTTTTACCTCGGTGGTGTGGCCAGCCTCTGGTTCACCATCCCCACCACAGAAATTCCGATATGGGTGAATTTCAAGGCCCAATTAGCTGCTGTGTTTGGTGGCCCTGCTGCTGTGAAAATTGCGCTTGCGTTAATGCCCTCGGTAGGGCGGAGAATCATTGATAAGCTATTTGAAATACCCTACACATGGGTAAATGAGCTAACGCGACGATGTCCCATTCAGGCTGGATCATAACTGTTTTGAAAGTCGTTCAGTCGTCACTCCACAGCGTGCGATGAGCACACATTGCTTGTTCAGTCGGCATTTCTGACCAGTCCACACTGCTTGCGGAAACCGACTTATTCATACGGAAGAAGGTTGCATGGCAACTCTCCTTGGAGTCTTTCGCACATCCATCGCATGTAAAACAGCCCACTTCGACCTTCACGCCTCTTCTCTGCCACATGATCGAGCAACAAATCAACGACATGATTCCAGACCGCCACCTAAACAGTCCTACGCCTCCGCCATTGAAACGCGGAGGTCCTTCCAACAATCTGCAGGTCACGGCGCCAAGACCGCTCCTCTAAATCGTCGCTGTCGCCTGGCCCAACGCAGACACTCCTGGTATACCTCTCAGTTGTGCAGAGCCGTGGCTAGACGCCATGTGTAGCGCACCATGCAGACCTACCTCAAGCCGCTTCATGGAGAGCGTCCTTCGACGTAGAGAAGGAGCGTTAATCCAACGGGTGGCGCACGTCGGACAACCGGCATGTGACCTTCGCTTGCGGCACCGTCATGCACATCGCACGTTACTGTAATCATGTGCAGCCAACTAGCACCGCATGAAAAGCCACCCGAGATGTCCATAATGCGGGCCACCTTCGGTTATGTTACCAAGATAACGCCCGCCGTCAAATACCCGCCGTTTCCCGTCGGTCACTATGCTAATGCGACCTCATCCCGTCCCTTGGGTTGAGATAAACTGATAGTCGCTGTGCGATAAGCAATTAGTGCGACCGCGTGGAAATGTGTAATACCTCGTCACTGCCCGCCCACCGTGATAGAAAAGCTTTCGATGGTGTCAGTGCATCTGAACTCGTAAATAGAGGGGCCGCCGCATGTCTTTAAAAGCCAAATTTTCCTGGTTGCTTAGAAATTCACGCCGCCCCTTTCCTGTGTGTCTATGCGCCTAGCCTGTGGTCAGTCTGGTCACCTAATTCCGCCCTGTACTGCTCGTGACACCATTGCGCACATTGTCTACGTCATTGAATATATCTCCATGCCTTCCTGTTCGTAGGATGTCATCCGCGGCTGGGTCTTTCCCTCGCGCTGCATTGCTGTTATAGATTGCACATGGAGCGAAAAAGAACTGGTGCGATTCTTGGAAAAACGAAAACAAAGCAGAGACACGAACGTGCTTGTACCATGCCTGGTTTTTTAGATTTCACAACTATCGACAATTCCCCGCATTCAAGGGGCCTGAACGTCGAAACCGACACGCACGTTCCTTCAATCTCTTCAATTGTAGCATCTGTGTGCTTTTGATGCCCCTCTGACAGCAGAGCATTACTCTAACCATCTGACCTCTGTCTCGTACGCAAGGGGCTATCTTTTACGATTGGGGGCATAAAGGAAACTAGCACAATTTGCGTTTGCAACTCTGTTATGCACCATATCACGCTGCTAGGAGGGGCATTTTTGTCACCGCGGAAACTATCCACGACTGTTCTCGTATTTCACAAACGTCATTCGTAATTTCGCTACCATAATTTCATCCCTGACGAAACTCGTTGGCACGAACCGGCCCCTCGCCTCGTGGTCACCATAGCGCGACAATGTGTCCGCAAACCTGCGCCGCTGGCTAATATCTCTAGGAGTTTTTCAGCACAAAGTCTGGACGCCTGCCACAGAGGTTCACCCAGATGCCAACGGTGTTGCGCTCGACAGTGTCATCGTGAAGCGCAAAAAAGTATTTCCTTAAAATGTCGTGGATCATGGAAGTAAAACGCTCACCAAAGCCGACAGTAATTACAACGTGACGGAATGAGAATGTCAAGCTATCATCTATGCTCTTACCAAGTACGGAGCGCATTTATGTAGCCGCCTAATTGATATCGCGCATGAACTCGCACTTTGCTGGCTGTCGCCTTTATATGGTCCCTGCGGCCGTCTTGCACGTGGGACTGCGATATCCGCGTGTTGTAGCGCGGTGGGCACCTTCTCGCGCTGCCCCTAGTGTGACGACAATGACCGCTGCCCAACATCGCAGATTACTGTTTCTTTCATTGACCTTCACACATTCATTTCCATGCAATGAAATGACCCTTACGTCGCCTCGACAATACGCTTGCTCTGCGATCCATCGATTCTACCAATTCGCGTGAACCGCCGTCCAGCTTACCAATGCGCCATTTGCGATTACGTCCACCCTATGCAATCAGAGCTCCGATGGCTGCGAGTGGTTCTAGTACATCGCAGCCTGCGTTTGCTTTATGCAGTTCATTCCCCGCCGATACGTAGTGTGTCCGCCTTGTCATTTTTTAAGGTCATGAACAGCGGTACTCCTGGATGTGCGTGTACTGACACGTCAAGCAGTTCATTTAGCATTTCCCCAATTGCCAGCGCCAAAAATCTTCACCCAGGCTCTAGCCAGCTGGTCTACACCGTTTACCTTGCCCTAGAAAACCCTTTGGATGCATCGGTATTGATCCGATATGGGTCCTTCTGACGACAGCTCCTGGAAAACCATGAGTACTTGCGACAGCTGAGCAGCTCACGTGATTCGCTCAGACTGCCGCGCTTGCGGCAGCTACAGTGCGCACCATCGTCACCTTGCGGGTTCGTCGTTTTAACACACGTCAAGGGCTGGCCCAGCAGCTGCTTAGTAACCGTGGCCGTGTCGTCCTTTCCAGTGTAGTTGAATCTATTCTTAAGTGCCACGTGGGTCACGCACTGCTACGGCTTATCGCCCTCACACAAATGGAATGCACAGCGTTTCAACCACACGCTCGTCGAGATGCTTTCAATGTACCTTGACCTCGACCACACATGTGAGAACGCCATTCGGCCCTTCATCACGCAACCGTAGAAGGCTGTTACTCAGAGCACCACTGGCATTTCCCCTTATCAGCCTAAAGTTGTCGCTATGTTGCCTGATGGCAACTACTTTCACTTTACGAGGCAGGTGCCACCTCCCTGCGAATGTTCTTCTTGCAGCATATCTCAACAAACTTACGGAATGATGACGGCAATATCGTGAAAAGTGTGCATGGAATATACGTACGTTTCTGAAGTAGTGACTGAGAATTGCCAGGCGCATTACATCCTTGACGACCTGGAAACAAGTTTCGTCCTCCTTCTTGAAGTAGCCCATCAAGTATGGATCTGTGAACTTGGCCAGCTGCCTATAGATGCTCCAGGCGACCAGGTATTGCAGACCAGCTTTTCCAACGTCTTTGTCCTCGAACAGTTTCCTGATGATGGTGGTACTGGGTCTATAGTGATCAATTCGGTGCTCGCCCGTGTAGATGCCCTCTGTGTACTTGGAAAAGTACGTGGCCCATTGCTCTAGTAATACAAGAATAAAAATGGGAAATCACATTATAGTTACATTGTTATTATATTCCCGTGATTATTGTTGTATACCTGCTACAAGTCGCACATACTACGGAGGCCCCTCGCTGATTGATATAGAATACCCACACACTACATCTCTATTGGCCAATTGCTGACACTGTAGTGAAATGAGCGGCACACAGCCCCGCCACGGTGGTCTAGTGGTTATGGCACTCGACTGCTGACCCGAAGGTCGCGGGATCGAATCCTCGCCGCGGCGGCTCCATTTTCAATGGAGGCGGAAATGTTTGAGGCCCGTGTACTTAGATTCAGGTGCACGTTAAAGAACCCCAGGTAGTGTAAATTTCCGTAGCCTTCCACTGCGGCGTCTCGCATAATCATATCGTCGTTTTGGGCCGTTAAACTCCAGATATTACTGAGCTCCACATAGAAATTCACTTACGTTTACCATGAAAAATGGCATCAGAATGGTGAAAAAATGTGAAGTGTCGCCGTCACGACGGGAGCTCCACGTCGACGACGAGCGCTTTCCTTTACGAGTTCACTCGGATGCTGATGAAGCCTGGCTACGTAGCCAACAGATTTACTTATAGCACATCCTCCACACGTGTTCTGCTCAGGTGGAAGGGGGCATATCGGTGTGACAACTAGGACGCCAACGTAAGCTAATCAATTCACAGTTTGCTTGAAAAATTTACTTTGGTATGTCAGGCGTGCGCGAAAAGCCGAGGTGGCCAGCCGCCGGGTCCTCATGCAGGACCTGCAGAAATTCTGGTCGAAGTGCCGAAAGTAGTTGGTCCGGGCCGGAAAGAAGTTCTTTTCTACGAGGACGCCGTGTTTCAAGAAAAATGACGCCAATCCTCGCCTGAATACTTTCGGAACAACGGCAGTCCTGTCCTTCAGGTATTCCACAAGGCCCTTGAGTTCCGGGTCGGCTTGCTGTCGTTCAGCGAAATCGTCGGCACTTATAGTTGTCAAGAAGAAGCAGAATTCTTGATGTCTTAGACTCCACCGTGCGAGGCGATATGAAGAGTCATTCAGTTTAGCTAGGGAACACAACGCGTGATGATCGCTCACAACAAATACCTGTAGAGGTAAGGGCGAACCTTGCATGTAGCCCAGATGATGGCAAGACACTCCGTTTCTGTTCTAGAATAGTTGGCTTCCGCCTCGGATAGCGACCGGCTAACAAAACCAATAAACCTTTCCAATCCATCGGTCCCCTGCACAAGGACGGCGCCGAGTCTTTCGCTGATTGCGTCGGTGTGCATTTCTTTATAGGCGTGTTCGTCGAAGTGCGCAAGTATCGGAGACGTCTGCAGGCGTCGTTTCAGTTCTTCAAATGCCTCGACCTGCACCGTTTTCCACTTGAACTCCACGTCGCTCTCCGTGAGGTGAGTTAGTGGCTCGGCGATCCGTAAAAATTCTTTGAAGAAGCGTCTGTAATAGGCGCCCATGACGAGAAATTGGCGTACGGCCTTCTTGTCGGTGGGCGGCGGGACGGCAGCGATGGCAGCAGTTTTCCGCGAGTTTGGGCGAACTCCAGATTTGCTAATGATGTAGCCCAAGAACAGGAGCTCCTCGAACACAGTAGACTGGACGAGCGCTCATCAGCGCTCGTCCGATCTACTGTGTTCCTACATCCTCGTCTTTTTTGCGCTGTTTTCCCCAGCTATACAAATTTTGGTGCGTATGAGCATTACGAAACGGTCGCAAGATCCCTACGACCATAGCATGTAAATCATGCTGTTAATGACATTCATGTCATAATTTTTTTCTTATAACCAGTCATTTATGTTCGTCATGCAGTCAGTCCATCCCATACAAATCTTGCTGTTAATTCCATCAATGAAACGGATACGTCAGCTCAAAGTCATAGATAGATAGATAGATAGATAGATAGATAGATAGATAGATAGATAGATAGATAGATAGATAGATAGATAGATAGATAGATAGATAGATAGATAGATAGATAGATAGATAGATAGATAGATACGCTCAGAGTCACAAAAACTTGCTAGGAAATGCTTCACGTTTAATGGAAGTAGTTGGCCAACTGGTATCCATTAGGTACGACGCCAATGTGTCCATGACCGCAAGCGTTGGTCATAGTCGTTACGTTTATTTCGAAGGTCGCGACTGGGGTGCGCGGCAGTGTGAGCACACATCGTTGCTTCGCTTCGCGTCTCCCCTGAAGCTCTGCTGAGCACAAGGTGTAGTGATCATCGAGAATAATGTAGCGTCTGTGACCACTGGTAACATCAGCGGCTTTGGCTCGTGCGTTTCTTCAAACAAATCGGTGCGGGAGAAACGTGCACATGTACGTTTATCGGCATACTTCTTCACGTGAGCGTATGCGAGCCGTCGCATAACCAGCGTCAAGATGTTAAACAAAAATTTTATCGGAAGTTAAAAAAATTAACCTTGCTATACCGCGTGCGCTGCCGCTTCCGCGCAATGAGCTCACTATTCCTTTTCTAGTTCACTGTAGTCGTAAAAAGGGCGTCCGTGTAGCGCTGCTCCAACTTCTCCGACAGCGTTGGTCCGCCTCTGTCAATAATATACGGTACGAGGCGCGCACCGTACGGCGAGAGGGATGCGAAGGGGTACGAGGAGAAGAGATTGAGGAGAGGAAAAGGCGCTATTTTTGGAGGTCTCGTAGGGACCAAGGCTCAGCGCCTGTAGGGGAATGAGGAGACGGTAATAAAATATGCCGCCACTGTGTAGGCACTCCAGTCCTGTCACATGGGGCGTCGCTACAGAGCCTATCGTTCATCTCGTAATTGGCTTTACCTCCTACACCGTACACGAGCGGCAGCAACAGCAAAGCGAGACACTTAACAGACGACATTGACACTAGCATCGAAGTACACCACAACTACGAGCTGGTGTGCAAGGCGTTCCTACATTATAACATGTAGGGAAAGGTGTGTCAGTATCACCAACGTGAAACCTAAGGAGGGGCTATCAAGCCGTGTGCGCCGTTGTTTCCCATAGCAATACCGTTACTCTTTAATACTTTACTCGCCCCCTTCCACTAACGCACCATCTTTGCAGATATATTTCAAGCAGTGGCGTTTCAAATAGATCACTTTCCCGTAGATATACAAGTTTCTGTCTCTGGTTTTAGATTAGAAACTTGAGCGCTTAGGTAATTTGTTGGGGGATTTTGACACTGCAGCCAGACATTATGTTGTAGGCAATAACGGCGAACCTTTATCTCGTGACATGCGTAGTATGGACCGAAGCCAAGCAGTGGGATTTACCCAATTTTTCTATCGCATCTCGTTAATGATGAACCGTGATGACGACATGACACGTCGACAAGCTGAGACCTTAAGGTGCTTTGTCCCTAAAAGATGTGAAGAGAATGGAGTCCATGGTCGTGTGCCATGGCAATGAATGGCGTACACCGGAGTAGAAAGATACTGCATTGTATGCGCGACCAGTCCACCCACCGGAATGGCTGAGAAATGGTTCGTGGTAGACGATATGAGCATGGTGTGTGTGATAACGGTCGAGGAATGTGACGATCGACGAACATCACTGTGTTGACGAGAGGGAACGGCTGACGCGTCTGGAGGATGCAGCCCTTGGAGTTAATCGTCTTGACGTCGATATTGACAACAACAGCGTGAGGCTCTGCGGCCTCGAGGCGGCTTCGTAAAAGCTGTTTCTGTAGCAACTGCGACGCTCCGCTTTCGGCGGCGTTACGCGATCGACCCGCGGAACTATTCACAGGAATCTCGTCGTCATCAGCGCCACGATCTCACTTGCAAGCAGTAGCAGAATGGGAGGTTATGCCTAACCCTACGCTGGAGTGGCGGCTGTGACGGCGACAGCGAAATGGGCAGCTGAGACAGGATTGTCTGTCAGAAGTTATATCAATCTTCGAAGACTACTGGATCACGTTGAGAGAGCCGGCAACGCAGACAATACTAGTGGGAGCGGACTTCAGTCTCTAGCGGGAATTTCGACCATAGGTCGGCAGAATATGTGGAGCTCACTCAGACTCACTCGAGATATATATTTTGCACTTAGGACTCACGCGGACTTAGTCTCACTAAATGTTCCTCTATCGGACTAACTGGGACTCAGATTCACTAAAAATTTTCCCGAATGAACTCATGAAACTCAAGCGCACCGAACCTTTGCTTACTCGGACTCACTCAGATTCACTCCTCGACCTGAGCCTGAGTGAGTCTGACTGAGTTCGTTGGCGTTTACTTTGCTTTTTACACCGTGGTCTGAGTGCTTTTTACATCAATATCTCGCGTAGACGGGGCTCTACTTGGTGCCTTTTGACCTGGTACCTTGAATTTCGAGTTATCAGTGGGCGCGATCCGGTAAAGACACTTTTATTGAAAGAAATAACCCACACGGTGCATTTTTGTCAGCTTCCTGTGAAAAAGTTAGCCCCATCCGTTACGCAAGCCACTCGTAAATAAATATTGGGCCTGCGTTCTAAGCAAGTGCGTTTAAGTATGCGTGAATAGACGTTAGTATACACGTGGGCCGACATAAGGTTGATATTTTTGCTGAACTGTAATTACACGTTTCATTACGGACGCGACTGTGAGGTCAATATGGCTAGAATGCCGCGAAGTTACGTGCTTCGATTTATGCGTGGTGTCGGATATATAACTCACTATTAGAGTATTAGGAGAATCAGATGGTCCCCTGCGGTGGTATAGCGGTTATGGTGCTCGTCTGCTCACCCAAACATCGTGGGTTCAATGCCGGCCGCGGCGGGCACATTCCAGCAGGGCCGAAATGCTAGACATGTGTCCTGTGCGATGTCTGTGCACGCTGAAGAACACCAGTAGGTCAAACTTTGTGGAGTCCTCAAGAACGGACCGCATCTTTCATCGTGGAACGTTAAACACAATATCTTATACAGAACCTGAAGTGTTGTCTATTCCTTGTTGCTATTTTTTGCCTGAAGTTGGCTTGAGTGTTTTTTGTGTGATGTTAGTTTCATTCAATATAGTAATGTTTGTTTCACCAGCGCCATCTTTAAATCTATACGCGAGTACTCCCGAGACTCGCGATAGTCTGCTTACGCCGCCAGTTGCTCTGGTCGCTGTGCCGTAGTACAGTCAACTAGTAAAGGGTGAAACTCTCAAGGTTCCTCGCGCATACGCCTAAGACGACTCGAAACTGAAGATCGTCTGATGAAGGAAAGAAGATTACTTTTAACGGCTCGTTTATCTTTGTTAGACACAATATTAATGAGAATTAACAGACAGCAATGCCAAGGAAAGTATAGGGGTGTTATTTGTAGCAATTAGAATATAAATGTGGAGAAAGTAAAGTGGACGAAAAGATAACTTGCCGCCGGCAGGGACCGAACCTGCGACCTTCGAATAACGCGTCCGATGCTCTACCACTGAGCTACGGCGGCGGTCATCTCCCCGTCCACTTTATAGGGTATATATGTGGATTGAAACTTAGGAGTGTCAGTCAGCGCCAGTCGCAGCCATGGCGGCGAGTGTGGAACACTTTTTTCTGCCTATTTGGCGTCACGTAGCACGTGATCTATATACCAGCAGGCAGCTGACCAATAATCCCTCGCATACTACTTGAAGGCATCATGTCTGCCAGGACGAGACCCTCGCTATGAATGAAGGAAAGAAGATTACTTTTAAGGGCTCGTTTATCTTTGTTATATAATAAAGAGCTGAGACACGGCGTGGACAAGAGAAACTGTAATATGACAGTATAGAACCGTAAGCCTAGCCAGCGCAAACAGCAACAACGTTCAGCACGAACTGCTCCTGTGTAGCGCTGACGATACGACTGTGTAGCTAGCTCTTCAGGGTGCACTTCTTCATCACATTTTCCCCCTCGCTGAAGACAGAGCCAAGTAAGCGTTCTAGGGTGTCGTAAGAACAAGGGGTTCGTGATATGGCTTGAGGCGATCCACGTGAACAGTTTCGCGGCCTCGGCGACGCAGGTCCGTAGTGGGCGTGAGGGGTTCGATGATGTAGTTAACGGGAGAAGTTTGCTGTAGCACGTGGTAGGGTCCATGGTACCGGCTGACAAACTTCATGGAGTTACCTGGCGCAGGAGTGGGAGGCACCCAGAGCCAAACAAGAGAGTTGGGCGAAAATTGATTGTGGGGCCGTCCGTCGTCGTGTCGAAATTTCTGTAGCCCCTGTTCCTGAGTTGTAAGGGAGCGGGCTAGTTGCCGACATTCTTCTGCATATCGAGCAGCTTCGGAAACTGGTGTGCCCTCTGAGGAGTCGGGTCGGTAGGGAAGAATGGTGTCGATCGGAGACGATGGTTCTCGGCCATAGAGTAAAAAAAAGGGAGAAAAGCCGGTCGTCGCCTGGGGTGCCATATTGTAGGCGTACGTGACGTGGGGAAGAATAAGGTCCCAGTTGGTGTGGTTAGAGGCGACATACATAGAAAGCATGTCTCCAAGAGTTCGGTTGAAACGCTCGGTCAAGCCGTTTGTTTGAGGGTGATATGCGGTAGTGCAGCGGTGAATCACATGACATTCAGTGAGAAGTTCTTGAATAACATCCGCGAGATAGACGCGCCCTCGGTCGCTCAGGAGTTCACGAGGAGCGCCATGACGTAGAACAAAGCGTTGAAGCAGGAAAGACGCAACGTCACGTGCCATTGCGGCTGGCAGAGCGGCTGTTTCTGCATATCTCGTGAGGTGGTCTATCGCCACAATAACCCAGCGATTTCCGGCGGATGTGTATGGTAGAGGACCGTAAAGGTCTATTCCAACCCGGTCAAATGGTCGCATTGGGCACGGCAACGGCTGCATTGGTCCAGAAGAGCGGCAAGGATCGGGCTTGCGGCGTTTACACTCTGTGCAAGATCGAATGTACTTTTGTACGAATGTGTACACGCCGCGCCAGTAAAACCGAAGACGTAGTCTGGCATGGGTTTTAAACAGACCAGCGTGTGCGCACTGTGGATCGGCATGGAAAGCAGCACTGGCGCGGAGTTGCCTGGGTATGACAAGTAGCCATTTGCGGCCGTCAGATTAGTAGTTGCGGCGATAAAGGATTCCATCACGGATGGCGAAGTGAGAGGCTTGTCTGCGTAGTGCTCGAGATGGCGGGCGTTCGAGCGCATCAGAGAGGTAATCTATCAAAGACGCAATCCACGAATCTTTGCGTTGCTCCAAAGCCATGTCGATGGATCTTAATGGCGAACATAAGTTGTCCAGAATGGAGACACTCGCAATGTCAGTGGAAACAGGCGAACGCGAAAGAGCGTCGGCATCGGCATGCTTCTGGCCTGAGCGGTAGATAACCCGGATGTCGTACTCTTGGAGCCGCAAAGCCCATCTTGCCAAGCGGCCGGAGGGATCTTTGAGGGAGGACAACCAGCAAAGTGCGTGATGATCGGTAACGACATCGAAGGGTCGACCATACAGGTAAGGCCGAAATTTTGTAATGGCCCAGATGATCGCTAGGCATTCTTTTTCAGTTACTGAATAATTTGCTTCAGCTCTTGTTAGTGTGCGACTTGCGTACGCAACAACATAGTCTTGGTAGCCGGGCTTTCGTTGGGCGAGGACTGCTCCAAGACCGACACCGCTAGCATCCGTGTGGATTTCTGTGGGAGCACTTGGATCGAAATGACGCAGTATGGGTGGTGTGGTCAGTAGCTGACGTAGCGTCGCAAACGCATGATCGCAAGCCGGGGACCACGCGGACAGACTAGGGTCTCCTTGAAGCAGGTCTGTCAAAGGTGCCATAATCGAAGCGAAATTGCGAATGAATCGGCGGAAGTATGAACAAAGGCCGATGAAACTGCGCAACTCCTTGAACGACGCAGGCCTCGGGAACTCTTTAACGGCACGTAGCTTAGCGGGATCAGGGAGTACGCCATCTTTTGATACGACATGTCCGAGAATGGTCAGCTTGCGTGCCCCAAAGTGACATTTCTTTAAGTTTAGTTGAAGGCCAAGTTCAGCAAGACATCGTAAAACCTGCTCCAAGCGACGAAGGTGCGTTGGGAAGTCAGGCGCAAATACCACCACATCATCCAAGTAGCACAAGCATGTGTGCCATTTGAGGCCTCGTAGAATAGTGTCCATCATGCGCTCAAATGTCGCAGGCGCATTGCAAAGGCCGAATGGCATCACATTAAATTCGTATAAGCCATCCGGTGTGATAAATGTGGTTTTCGGCCGATCATCTGCATCAATAGGTACTTGCCAAAACCAGAGCGGAGATCGAGGGAGGAAAAGAACTCTGCACCTTGTAAACAGTCTAGGGCGTTGTCTATCCGGGGCAAAGGATAAACATCCTTTCGCGTTATCTTGTTTAGACGACGATAATCTACGCAAAAGCGTATCGTGCCATCCTTCTTTTTAACTAAAACAACTGGTGATGCCCACGGACTGTCTGACGGTTGAACCACGCCGCGCATTAGCATGTCACCTACTTGTTCATCAATGACGCGGCGTTCAGTCGACGACACACGGTACGGTCGCTGCCGCAGTGGTGGTTGAGAACCTGTGTCGATCCGGTGGCATACAGTTGATGTTCGGCCTAGACAAGTGCTGTGGCAGTCGAAAGCTGGGCGAAATTTGTCAAGGAGGCATAGAAGGTCACGGCGTTGCTGCGGGTTTAGATCGTCGTCGATGACATGGCTGAAAACGTCACTGGCCGATGCGCCAGTCAAGGGACTACAGAAGAGGGCGTTGACCTCTGATGAACCATCAGGAACGCACGTGATGGTTTCGCAAGGCTCCATTGTGCCGATACATTCACCTCGAAGCAATGTAATCGGTAATGGGAATGGATTGCCCACAGGGACGCCGGTCGTACCACCTTCAAGGGTAAGCAGAGAGGTTGGGAGCGGTGAGAGGTGGCGATGAACGAAAGCAGCGGAAGGCGTGAAGAGCGCGATACCTTCGGAGGCAGTGGAACATCACACATGTGCCAAGACAGTAGCGTGCGGAGGGATCTGGGTGTCGTCGGTGATGACCAACTTCGCGCAGGAAAGGTGATCGCCGGCAGGTAAAGCATCGGCAAGAGATGAGAAGGCGACTTCTGCACGGGCGCAATCGATGACGGCTTGGTGACGGGACAGAAAATCCCAACCTAAAATAATATCGTGAGAACAGTGCGGAAGTACGACGAACTCGACTGTATAGGGTACTTCTTCAATGATGAGTCTGGCAGTACACGTCGCAACAGGCTGGACGGGCTGTGCTGTGGCAGTGCGAAGAGACGGACCGTAGAAGGGGGTCGTCACTTTTCGGATTGAGCGGCACAATTTTTCGGCTATGACAGATATTGCGGCACCCGTATCGATGAGAGCAAGAACAGATACACCTTCGAGAACGGCATTAATAACATTCGGCGGCGGAAGAAGAGGGCTTGTACTTTGCGACGATGACGCAGTTCTTGCCTCGGGAACTGCGCCATTTAGTTTTCCGTGTCGTTGCAGATGGACTTCGACGCATCGGGAAGAGCGAGCGACGACGAGGAGGAGGTTCCGAAGCCACAAGTGAGCAATGCCGGCGAGGTAAATACCGACAGTGGCCAGTTTCATGGCGTCGTCCCATTTGTTGAGGACACTCACGAGTTCATAGGTAGACAGCCAGTCGTCGACGATGGTTCTGAAGCCACAAGTGAGCAATGCCGGCGAGGTAAATACCGACAGTGGCCAGTGTCATGGCGTCGTCCCATTTGTTGAGGACACTCACGAGTTCATAGGTAGACAGCCAGTCGTCGACGTCGTGGTCATCAGTGCCGCTGAATATTGGAGGGTCCCGCTGATGAACCGCGCGGGAGCATGCGGTGGACTGCGGAGCAGGTAGCGGCGGGCTTGTGTGAGTTGCGGTGGTCAAGGCGGCAGGTAGAGTCCGGTTGCGCAACTCCAGGATTGTCAGAAGACCTAGCAACCTCCACCAATTATAATAGAGAGCTGAGACACGGCGTGGACAAGAGAAACTGTAATATGACAGTACAGTACCGTAAGCCTAGCCAGCGCAAACAGCAACAACGTTCAGCACGAGCTGCTCCTGTGTAGCGCTGACGATACGACTGTGTAGCTAGCTCTTCAGGATGCACTTCTTCTTCACCACAGTTAGACACAATATTAATGAGAATTAACAGACACCAGTGCCAAGAGTACTGAAGCTGACTGATTGCAGAATAATTAGATATTTAATTACATGCTCATTAGCAATAATCACTGTACCTCACAGAAAACAACACATTCGTTCATTTTATTTCTTGGAATGTAATACTGGGTGCCTTGAAATTATGCCATGCAATTTTGATGCATTTGCAGACAGTGCATCATAATTCGTGACTGAAAGGGATAAGCACCGTGTACTACTTGAATTTAAGGAACCCCAGGTGGTCGAAATTTCCGGAGCCCTCCACTACGGCGCCTTTCAATTATATTGTGGTTTTGGAACTCTTTCCATGACGAGAGGGTGTCCTAGTACTATGAAGACACCGAAGAAAGCGTGGCACACGTTATTTCATTAGATGCTACATCAGGGAACCTTATCTTTTTTACAAAGATGCGTGTGATATACACCATATAAAAGTGATCGCTGTTCAAAAGAGAAGACGATGCTCCGAAATATCTACTTAGCCGAAACAAATACTGCGCTCATGAAATATAGCGAAATCAGTCGAATATTTCCACCTACCTCCAGTGACGTATGGAGACGTGTAGTCTCCCAACTTAGATATTTCAGGGCCATCATTTATATTCCAGAATTCTATAGTCTTCTCAATCTCTCGCACTACAGAAAGATAAAAAGGAGAATTAGTGATCTTCACAGCAAGAATATCTGGGGTTTTTACGTGACAGAACCGTGACACTAGGAGGTATTTAGGGAACACATCAATGAATGTACACGGGCCTGTAATATATAGCCTCCATCGCTCTGCGACTGCCAGGGCAGGTTGAAACGTTCGACATTCCTGTCGCCCACCGAGCGCGCCGCAACAAATGCACAACAGCAGCGGCCCTAGAGATCGTCAGGGAAGATTGATCTAAATCCTACGGATCTTATACAAAGCGCACGTCACCGTATGCATAAAACCGCATAAATAATGTGGCTCATCGAATACATGCGCCTCTCATGCTCGCTTAGAAGCAAGACTTGTTGTGTCGGTTGGCACTCAAGTGATAAGAGAAGTCTGCGAAGTGCGCATGCCCCACTAAGTGTTGAATGCAAAGTAGCGCTTCGTTGCGGCATCTTTCTCTTCCGAGGCGCGTACCACGAGTATGGGTTAATAAACGTAGTACACCCGGAACATGTCTGATCCTTTCGACACGTCTGTCGCTAAACGTAACACTAGGCGACAAAGCTGGGATCTTGAAGAGTTGCACAGCATCAAGGAAGGCAAGTGTTGTAGGCAATCAGCCTCTGTGCAGTGTCCCCGATTGAAGAGTGCGGCAATTTTTAACGCGATAGCGTTAGAGGGCTCATGTCGCAGAAATTCCGGTGTCGGCGTCGCTACCGACGCTTGTGTGCGAAAAATCGTCGGTGAGCGAAAAATTGAGAAAGATGCAAATAAAATAAACAATAAATATCTTCGGTCGAATTGAGGCTCGAACCTGGGCCATTTGCGTGGCGAGCAGGTGTCCTACCACAAGGCCACAACGTTACGTGCAGCTGCTTCAGAGCAAAAACAGTACATAAATGCCATGTAGCGGAAGGAGTCTCCTTAACGCATTTTGTTCGGCAGGTGTCACGACGAAAATGAGCCTATTCGGCGATTTGTAGGCGCACTCGCGAGGAGGCGTTGATCAAGCAAACAGCAAACATTAGATAACGTGCTGCCATCTGTGAGGCATTGTCAGAAATATGTCTCGAATCTAGCAGAGGGAACTGCTTTACATCGAAAACATGTACTAGTGGCTGTACCAATACTAATATACATAGCGCGCGCGTGTGTGTGTGTCTGTGCGTGTGTGTGTAACAACACATTTTAATAAGTATGCACTTAGCGGTTGAAGCGCGCAGGGGGCCGGATTTCGTTATCACGTTCAACTCTTAAAGGCGAAGGTCAAGTGTCCCCCAATTGTTTCTTCGCTCACTGATATCATGAACGATGAAGCCAGTGCAGGTTTGATGCATTTTGCTGCTCAACTGGGCCAGGAGGAACCACTCGAGGTTCCCACGAATGACTGCACGTCGTACGAAGAGCGGCTGACGTTTCTAATCGCCAACATGGTTCGCGAAGGTGACACAGTACAGGCATTCCTGAGCGTCATAGGTCCCAGAACATAGACTTTTGAAATCACTCGTGGCCCCGGAGCTACCTTGAACCAAAAGCTTCGAGGTACCAAAAAACCCTGGGGGATCTTCTGCCGCCGAAACCATCGGTCATCGGCGACCGATCAAAGTTCAACAGGAGGGATCAACTCGAAGGCGAGCTTATTTCTTATTACGTTGCCGAGCTACAGAAGCTAGCACAAACCTGTGATTTTCGATAGCGCGTTAGATGAATTCTTCCCGGATCGCTACGAGTGTGGTTTGTTAGGGGAGGATATGCAGTGAGTGCTATTCACTGAGGATAGCAAGCTCACGTTTCAGAGAGCGGTAGAGCATGTTGTGGCTATGGAGGCGGCAACAAAAAGCACTGCTCAAGCCCGCACGTGGTGCATTCAGCCAAAGCCATGCATAAGGTAGAGGCGGCGTCGAGAGTCCAGTCGCAGGTACGTATTAGCGGCGGGTCGCTGAAAATTTCGGCAAAGCTTGTGCCCACGTAAACGAGAAATGCTGTAAGTGGAACAAAAGGGGGCCCCTTGAACTAGATTGCCGTAGTGCCTCCGAAACGTGTCGTGGAAACCCATCATCAAGAACACTAAAAAGATTGTCGGTCGTATTCCACTCGGAAGTAGTAGCCTTAGAGGGTGCATCTGCTCCCAGTGTTGGGCCTATCGTCGTGCCGATGAACGATGAGCTAGGTACAGGTGCCGCCGTCACAGTCATGTTTTTCAGGCAATACTGCAGATTTTTTTCATCAGCCAGAGTCAAGCCGACACAAGTCACGCTGCGCACCTACACAGGAGCCCTGGTGATTCAAAAGGCGTCCTGCAGGTCAAGGTGCAGCACGGGGGCAGCACGGCGAGCCTTCCTTTATACGACGTTGAAGGAGAGGCCGCCACTGTTAGGCTGGGAATGGATTCACTCACTCAGGCTCGAGTGGAGCGAAATCTGGAATGTCCAACATCTGCCAAGGTCAGAGCTGCCTATTCCTTGACATTTAGAAGAAAGAATACACGATTCGATCACAAAGTACGTCTCTCTTTAAGGATGAACTAGGTATGATTACATAAGAAAGGGCCAAGCTGCATTTCAAGCTTGATCAGACACCGAAGTTTCTCAAAGCAAGAAACGTGCTGTCCGCGCTGCGAAAGGCGGTCGAGGCAGAGCTTTCCAAGAGAGACAAAATGAGTTATAACAGCCGTTGCCACAGCAGATAACGCCACGCCAGTAGCACACGTTATCAAGAAAAACGGTGGCATACACCTCTGTGGCGATTATAATTCCACGTGCGTTTCTTATTATCACTTTTGTTGTATTCGGTTTTCGCCCACAAAGACTGTCAGCAATGCTCAGCGCAAACCGCACCTCTTTGTTCGAGAAGCTTCGCGATTATTGTAGATCGTTTTGTTAAGGTTGCGCACAAGACGCAAACACTTGAGCTTATTCTAGATCTTGCGCGACAACCAGCGATAACGCTGGCATATTCTACGGCGCATGTATAAATGCCGACACGCTTCACCGCTTCTCAGTTGATCGATGGCCGATGTTCTGTTCGCCGCTATCAGTGCATACCGTTTCAATTGCTGTAAGTTAACTTTCCGTTTCTCGGCCTCAAGTTCGGCTAAATAAGGAGTTTCATCTTGGACGCATCGATTGCGGTTTTCTTCGACGTCACGACCACATGACAGTAAGGTGACAGTGAACCCGTGCCTTGACGTCAACCGCTATCTGTTGCTGATGGTCGACGACTTGTTCGCGGCACTGTCTGGAGAAATGCACTTCTCAAAGATCGACCTGAACCACGCTTATCAGCAGTTGGTCATGTCTGATCATCGAACGCAATACCTTATCGTGAATACGCACAAGGGATCGTTTGTTGGCAACAGGTTACCTTTTGAGATCACGCCGTGGATTTTCCATAAAGATTATGGACACTATGCTGAAGGGCCTCAAGGCAGTTTGCGTATTTCAGTAACGGGGAAAACAACAGAGCATCATTTAGCTAATCTCGAAGTGCTTATTGAGCGTCTTCAAAGCGGAGGCCTCTGGGTAAACTAAAAGAAGTGCTCGATTTTCCAAAAAAACTTCACTACCTTGGCTACAAAATCAGTGCTGAGGCATTTCCCCATTTGCAGATAAAGTTGACGCACTTCTCCACGAACCAGAGCCTAAGTCGAAGAAACAGCTTTTGTTTTCCTTATGCGTTGACATCAATGTCACGTTATCTCGGGAAAGCTTGCGAGCGATGGGTTCGCTAGAGAGGCGAGAGATGGCAGTGGCAGGGCAAACAGGCTTTATCAAACACGATCCGAAAAACTATCTAAATCGCACCCACAATAGAGCCTCTTACCTGTCGTAAGGTCGGTGCGGCATCGAAGTCGATCCTTCATCGTTCCTATTGCGCCGCGCTCACCGTCGACTTTCTCGGTTAGTCCCCGCAGTCACCGTCGATCAGCATCGGCCTGACGAGCCGCTCGACTTGGTCGCATGTAACCCGTTCGCCATCGAGCTTGGCAGTTGAGGCCTAACTGTCTTCGGCTTCCGTTTCTACGTGGTGCCTGGCCAAACCTATGGTGCAAAGAACTTGCACTACTATTTGTATGGGCTCTCATTCACCCCCTTCGTCACAGACCTTAAGCTTCTTCAACAATATTGGGGCCCCCCAACTGGAATTTCAACCATTGTGGCGGCTCGTTTGTAACGCTCAGCGGTGACGTTGGCAGCATAATCTTAAAAGAATATTTTCAAGAAATACCAGATCTTGACTCCAAAAACCCAATAAAGAGAAGAAGCAATTTATTCATAGCGATTGTACTCGCTGCCTGCTAATCAAGATATTGCGGTTACAACGAGTAAAAGCCGAATTATTTATCAAGTGAAGGAATTCACAATTGGGGGATGGCCCACATCGATCATAGACGAGCAGGTGAAGCCATTTTTTTCTTCAGGTGCAACAAACTGACGGTGCATCAAGGATGAGTCATGCTGGGCAAGATAGTAGTCGTCTATATAAAGCTGTAAGAGTTGGTTTTGGACGAACTTCATGATAGACACATCGGGCGCAGCAAAGAGCTAGCGCGCAGCTACGTTTGGTGGCCAACATTTGAGGCGGAATTCGAACGTCGTATCAGAAGCTGCGCTAGTTGTCAAGAGCAATGTAACGCGCCAATCAACGCAGTTCTCTACCCGTGGTAATGGCCGACCTCACCGTGGCAGCGAGTTCACGCAGACGTTCCGGGAGCTTTTCAGAATAACATGCTTTTAACGGAGCTACATACACATTCTAAATGGCCAGATGCTTTAGAAATGCGCTTGAACACAGAAAGCGCGATTTATTGCTTGACCGACGTTTTCGCTCGTTTTGGATTTCCAGAAACGATTCCTTCCGATAATGGGCCTCAAACTGTTTCACAGGAATCGAAGCAATTCGTGTAGGCAATAGGGGAGCGGCACGTCATCGCGACTTCTTACCACCCCACCTCCAATAGGCTGGCAGAGCCTTTCATTCAGACCTAAAGAACGCTCTCTGCTTCTGCATAAATTTTTGTTGTCGTATCGCTGCACGTCGCGTGCGAAGACTCGTGAATTACTAGCGGCATTGCTCCTGGGATGACGCTTACGCGTTAGGTTATATGCCATAAAACCCTCCGTGGGGGAAAGAGTAGCCCACAGACAGTACACTCAGGTACTAAGTCGTCCGTGCCACGAACGTTGTTTCTGGTGGGCGACAACGTGTTAACACGTAATTATTCTGGAAAATCAAAGTGAACTCCGGCTCTGTTTGTTGGTCCAAGAGTACTTGCCTCTGTGTAAGTGCCCGCATACAGCCCGGATGGCACCTGGCGTCGCCTACAAGATCAGCTGCTGCAAAGACTTGCAGAAGACGTTACGCCTACGCATAGAACAGCTGGCCAAGCTATGACCAGCGAATTCCTGGTATTTCCTGAGACTGGCAACGCACCAGTTGCTCCCAGTCCGCAACCGCCCATGGTAACTCCGGTTGCGCCACTCGCAACACCAGGTTCCGACGACGCAACACGCTACGTCATGCGAAATCATCGCCCTCCAGATAGGTTTCAACCTGCACTCTGAATGACTGTGTGCTTTTGTTAGAAATAAGTGGAGGTAGGCTTGTATCGGCTGATGCTCACTTCATAAGAGCACTTTGTAAGGTGCGCAAGTGCCAATAAATGTTAAGGACACAGGGTAGGGAAAATAACAAAAATAAACCAAAATTTGTTTTCTCACCTTGTTTGGAATGATAAGGGCCTTCCTTAAAAATATCCAGTGCCACTGACGTTTTCATGCGTAGTGATTGAGCCAAAAGGACCAGGTTTTCGAGAGCGACTGACGAGCAGCCAAGTTTGCTTTTCTCAGACCGTGCGCGATTTGAGCTTCAAGTAAGCTTTGAAATTTCAAAACTTGTAGGTTCTCTGAGCTTGGTAGGTTTATAAAAAATTATCTGGCTACATAAAGGCACATGGTGCAGTTTTTTGAACACGAGTGCCATTTACCGAACGTACTTGCCTGTGTGTGTCGCTACATTTAGTCTGAGTTTAGTTCCGCCATTGTTTATATTGATGCGGTGGCAGAAAATGGCCTCGTGTTGACAAATCAAAGAACCTCATTAGAAAGCGCTGTTTAATTGGGAATCGACGTGATTCAACTACTAACAGAAAACGAGGCTGGCAGCACTCGTGCGAGCACTTAAGCAAGTAAGCTTTCCTCATTCCGCGTCACCGCAAAGACAAAATGTTACCTGTAGTGACAATGGCTACGCTTTGATTTACGTGGATCTTTTACGAACCGTGATTACGAGTAACTCAGTCTGCACAGAATGCAGAGAAACCATGGCACTCTTACAGATCACAATGGATCGTGCTCCTTGGAGTAGAAACACTCAGATGTGCCACCTTTGAAACCGTTCTGGCTTTCAAAAAGGCCTACATGGCCTGAGTAGACTTTCTATATGCCGTTTGGCATATAACCGAGGCGAAACACTGAGATATGGTTTGGTGATTGACGGCCAGGTACAGTATTTAGGCAATAGAGGACACAGAAGATATGACGCAAGAAAGCCAGCAATGCAAGAAACGAAGAGAAAGGAACAAATAGCTGATTCGTGTGACGAGAATATGGCAAGTTGCTAATAATTGAATTGTTCAGCACAGACTTGTTTTGAACAAAGTATGAAATAAACTTGTTTTTCCTCTTTAGCTCACAGTATATCGAAATGTACTTTTTCGTTAAATTTGCCCTATTATCAAATGAACTTGAAAAAGTAGAAATCTAACTTTTAACCCCAATAAACCAAATATCAATACAAAGCTATCGAACTAGAATGGTGTACGTATGAGGTTTTGTTTTTAATTTCTTGGTAATTTTCTTTAAAAAATACTGTGAAATCCTACCTGCTTTTCTAAAATATTGACAGAAAGGTCAGAACATAAAATACAATCTTGAGTCTAATTCAATTGCAAAACTACGTCGAGGAAGAAAATGAAATAAACCCGAACTCTTTACATGCAGTAGTTCTAGAGGAATTGTGTCCTAAAAATACATAAAATACATGGGAGCTACAGGGCCCTTAAAAGCAGAGTGCTGTTTGCTAGCGGGGCCCTTTCTTGCCCGAGCCACGAACCCACAAGCATGGGTTAATAAACATCATTCGCCCAGAGCTTGTCTGATCCTTTCGACACGTCTGTCGCGAAATGTAACAATACCGGATGGCAAAATTTTGGATAGCGGGATTATGCCAAAATGTGAGCGCATTCAGGAAACATATGACTGACTCATCGTGTCATGAATCGTAAGATTCGCATGGATAACATGTGAGGCACTTCATATATAGCATGACATTAATGACAAAAGTGAAAATATGCCATTGCAATCATAATTTGGCTGGGATGTCTTAATGCACCCGGCAATGAACGCGATGTGCACCATTTACTTGCGTAAAATCAAGACTGGTCGCCAAGCCATCAGCTTGCATTGCGAACTAGTGCCCAGTGTTCATGAACTGTTGCTTAGCATTCGCTATAGCTAGCTGATTTCAGGCAAGTTATGACTAGAGGTTCCTATAAATATTTACTAATCTTGGCTATAGTTCGCCCATGGCGGATAATGTGTTGGCAAATTGTCGTTTTTACCCTGACATTTGCCAGTGGTGGATAGTGCTCTCTATAGAAGGTTGATATTAACTGTACGGTATAATTGAAAAATGCTTTATAGTGATTTTACCTGATGGTCAGCACTGACTAACGGTTACGGCGAGTTACTAGTACTGGCTAGAGCTAATCAATGTTTTCTAGGGTGGCATCATGCTAATTATCGACTGTAATCAGAATGAACGGATAATTTAGTGTGCAGGGGTTACATAGTTCCCTTTATACGCAGTGTAGCTCCTTCCCGCAGGTATGCGCCACCGAACACTGCTTATTGTGCTAGAATACAAGAACTGACACTACGCCTGGCTTTAATTCACACCGTAGCCTTCAAAGTGCAGGCGACGTGTCAGGTGAGCTCATGTAACCTTCATAACTTTATGATAGTCATAAAGACAAGCGCTATGTCGTAACACTTGGCTCCAGAATAAACACGAAATCAAAATCAAATTTGCTGACTGATTTATGTAAATACTCTCTGCAATTCTGCACGGGATTTGTCGAAACATTTTTCCCGTGACGCTTTCTTGTCTTTCTGGATTCTCTTATACTGCAATAGTAAATATAAAGGATATTGCAGGAAATTCTAGGAATAGCATAAATAGAAAGGTGCCTACTGGTATATTTTTTACTCAAACTATTAAAAAATATATATATGGTGGGCTGGAATTATTTATTCAAAAGGCCTACCTCTGAGGCTAGGCTGAGGTGAGGTTCACAAAATTTAGACGGTCACCGCTGGGTTTGCCCAAGACTACTCGAGGTTATCCGATGTGGCGAACTGGTCATCACAATTCATCAGCTTCTTTGTCTATGAGGGCAATTCTAATCATATCAGTATAATGGTGATCAAACCATCATTACCGTTGAATCGCCGTCATCAGTATGATGTTCGATGGTCATGATGATGGTCTTTGCTACCATTCATTGAGACTGCCACTACGCCCACGGTAACTTCTTGTGTTTTGTGATGCAATTGGGGCATTGTTTTCCATTTTATAAACACTGCAACAGTTCTGCCTCGCAAAAACTAACACTAATATTTCATATACCCGGCGGCAGATATGCGCAACTGGTATATAAACAGACATATCTATTCCGGAATGAGTTAGCTAAAGTTTCGATGCAAATTATTTTATAAACAAGGCATTTACTTCGGGTTCAGCATGATCAACATTTTGTCAGCTGACAGCGCTTTGCAATTACGTTACCAGAACTTTAGTCTACGCCTTCGAACCCCGATAGCGTACCCACTGCGACCCAAGCGCATGTGTACAATCAATTTGTGCGCTATAGGATTACATACGCTTGGCATATCAGTAAAAATCCAAATTGAAGGATAACACACAACTCAACATAATTGCGCTTACGCTGTCAAACCTTACGAAAAGCCTGTCACTAACAAAACAAGCTCTGACCGAGCGAGGACACCTGGCTGAAGGTATGTTAATGATTATTATCTACTATAAAGATTATCTAATGATTATCTACATTCGGTGGCGCATACCTGCGGGAAGGAGCTACACTGCGTATAAAGGGAACTATGTAACCCCTGCACACTAAATTATCCGTTCATTCTGATTACAGTCGATAATTAGCATGATGCCACCCTAGAAAACATTGATTAGCTCTAGCCAGTACTAGTAACTCGCCGTAACCGTTAGTCAGTGCTGACCATCAGGTAAAATCACTATAAAGCATTTTTCAATTATACCGTACAGTTAATATCAACCTTCTATAGAGAGCACTATCCACCACTGGCAAATGTCAGGGCAAAAACGACAATTTGCCAACACATTATCCGGCATGGGTGAACTATAGCCAAGATTAGTAAATATTTGTAGGAACCGGCTCACAGGCAAGATGATCCACTGTATAGCAGCATCAGCCATAATAAGCAACCACTAAATGGATTTAGCATCCTCTAGTCATAACTTGCCTGAAATCAGCTAGCTATAGCGAATGCTAAGCAACACTTCATGAACACTGGGCACTAGTTCGCTGATGGCTGGTTGCCAAGCTGATGGCTTGGCAACCAGTCTTGATTTTACGCGAGTAAATGGGGGCACATCGCGTTCATTGCAAGGTGCATTAAGACATCCCAGCCAAATTATGATTGCAATGGCATATTTTCACTTTTGTCATTAATGTCATGCTATATATGAAGTGCCTCACATGTTGTCCATGCGAATCTTACGATTCATGACACGATGAGTTAGTCATATTTTTTCCTGAATGCGCTCACATTTTGGCATAATCACGCTATCCAAAATTTTGCCATCCGGTATTGTTACATTTCGAAACAGGCGTGCCGAAAGGATCAGACAAGCTCTGGGCGAATGATCTTTATTAACCCATGCTTGTGGGTTCGTGGCTCGGGCAAGAAAGGGCCCGGCTAGCAAGCGTCTCAGAAAACGAGAACTGGATCATGCCAGGCCACGACTCGAACACAAATAACGTAAAACGCAAAAAATCGGAAAAACAAAAAATTGGGGACGCTTAAGCTTCGCCTTTGAGAGTTGAACGCGGTAGCGACAACCTGCGCCTAGTGTGTATACTTCGACCACGTAGTGCATACTTCTTATTGTAAGCTGTTACTCGAGAAGTTCAGATTGTACATTACTGCAATATAATTGACAAAGAACAAAATGGTCGCATAGCCGCAGCACGCCGAGCTTTTGTGTCTGCCTTCTTTGCCTCCGTCTTGCGTGGCCGCCCTTGTTGTCGTGCGCCACATGACACTGATGCGCCCCCAAAGCTTAACGTAATTGCGTTTACGCTATGAAACTTTACACAAAGCCTGTAACTCACAAAATAAGCTCTGGCCGAGCATATAGGTAGGAACCCCTCGCTGACGATATGTTAGTGATTATCTCCATTCTTTGCGCCATAAGTATTACAACACGAGAGCTGGCTCATGACAGACCATGGTACGAAAACCAATAAACTAGAAAAAAACGCATAAAATCGGACAAATAAAAACAGGGCGCGTAATATTGACGCTTATGTTGAGCGAGTTGATACCACATTATCGGAAGCACAAAGATCTATTTCACACGAAGCTTTCTTACGTTTAATGACTTATCAAGAATTGTTTTTTTTCACTGTGAAGTCGTAGTACTTGCTTGAAATAGAAAATGCTTATGCGCCCCCAAATATTTATTACGAATATATAATGTAGTTCGCAGCTAAAGCATGCTCTATGTAGTAATCCACTAATGATGTAAAATCTTTGTCGCGACAGCAGGATCACCTATTGCACACCTGCGCGTTCACAGGAATAAGGAAAAAGAAACCAACTCACGACGTTCTTCGTACGCTAACATTTTCTTGGCCAATTCGACATCTTCACGTATCCATGCTCCGTACCTAAGGAAATACAGGGCGTAGAGTTCCGCGTTTAGCCATGAAGATGTGTTTTGCCTCGCCATTAACCATTCCCTTTGTTCTTTGCTGTAATTCATCTATGATTGAATAAAACGAAAAGAATATATGTCATGCATATATAGTTCACCGTTACACTAAAAGAGGAAACACAATTTTCGTAGTGCGTGAAGCAACGAAACCAACTTCAATATAGAATTAAAAGGTAAGCGTTTGTTGGTGAGTTGAGAAATTCCACCTAGAATGGGACGCGCAATTCTGAACAGCCTCTATAACCTCTTCAGACCCCGCGTGCATTAAAATGCACATTTGTTTTCTCCCGGTTTTTACAATTCGCGCCATTATAAGAGCCAACATTCTTGGTGCAATCGCATTGTCTATCATGTGGTGCCATCTGGTCAGCAATACAGGAAGCATATTGCAGTGGAAGCTCCGTTTTCCCGCTTTGAATCATGGCGTCATTCTCGTCTTCGACGTTCTGCGCACGCCGTCCAAGTAATTCACAAATTGCTCAATAATCATCGTGTCATATTTATTAATTACTGTTTAAATGTACTTAGGAAGGGTTTAGGGATAATTTCCGCATGTAATGTAACCCTAAGGGCGAGTATTTTTGTCATCACAAGCTGTTTTCTTCAAATGTGCATTATAATGCACACTCGGTCTCAATGGGTGCTTTTTCCTGCGTATGTTTGCCAATCTCATGCGGTTGGTTAATCTTTGGCATTAAGCTTTGGCGTTTGTTTCACCTAGGAATAAGTGATAAAGAAACGTGTTCTTGAGTCAATGACTAGTAATGACACCTCGGACCTAGAATTCTCATACGATGAGGCTGTCCCTTCCCCATTACTTGTTGCTGCAAGACAGGTGTGGTGCACAATTTGACAATAGGCAGTTTTTGAATAGCGTATGCTAAGTTAGCGTTAGCGTTTGCGGCCCGCTATTTCCGTCACTTAACAGGAGCCCGCAAGCGGTTAGCGTACGACGCATGCGCAGTTGCAGGAAAGCCAACGCAATGCTTTGCGTACGCTATTCGAAAGCTCCCTAATGAGTCACCACGGAAGTTGCTGAAAGCCAAGGTTGGGCCCATACCTCCTAAGCCAAGAAGAACTGCGCAAGCAAGCCACATTGCAGAGCTTGGGAACTAGGGATCCTCCTCGAGGTGCCGAAACCCAGGATATTCTCGGCGCAATAGGCGTGTGCACAGGGGGGGGGGGCTGCCCCCTAGTCACATGAGAGAGGGGGGGCGCAAAATCTGCCCCATACTTTCACCCCCGTAGTCACCTAAGATGGGGGGGGCGTAAAATCTGCCTAGTACATTGATTTAGTAGGGGGGGGGGGCACTGAGATGACACCTCCTCTGACGCCTTTGCACGCCTTTCTGCACGCCTTTGCTCAGCGCAGAAAGTTCCGGTGCATCACGTGCAACATCGTTCTTTGCATCACATCTGCGCGAAACTTCTCCAGGCAGTTTCACAACAAATTAGCGTGCGTTTCGCGAGCAAATGTAAAATTCTGTTATAGGCGAATGTCGTTCGTTTTCTGTGCATTGAGACCGAGTGTGCATTATAATGCACACACTGCTGTGCAAAAACTGTTTGCCGTACAGACGCAATTTTTTTCTCGTTTAGTACAGCATGTGTGTGCATTCCAAAAATGTGTTTTGATTTCACCTGTGTGGTCACAAATATACTCAGGTCTCAGGAGGATATTAGGAACTACACCTGTGCGCCGAAGCGCCGCGATGCCGCCACCGCCTGTTTTTGCTCACGCTCGCGCCGCCGCCGCCGAAATTGCGAGAATGATAACGCCGCCGCCGCGCAATAATTGCGCCGCGCCGCCATTCGTCTTATTTTAACCCGAATTAAAAATCGCCACATAAAATACATCACTTCACCGGGGGAGCTGTTCTCGATGTGTTCAGGACCATTCATAGACTACCCATTTCTGCCGCTGCTTATTGACTGGAGTTCAGCAAGGAGCGCACCACCTGTTTCCGGGTCTCCTTCCGCAACATCATTTTGACGCCACGAAGCCTTCACAACTCTCGACACAAATCAGATAGGTGGAAAGCGCTTCAACGCAACGAACGCAGCCCCCAGAGATGCGCTTTTGGGCTCACATCTCTGAGACCATGAACGAACTCTGATCGCCTTAGCCATCGAATCAGGGTCAATGCGGTCTCGCCTCTTACGCACCTACGAAGGTCTGTACGGACTCCGACTATCGTTCTCAAACATCTGGGACACATTCATATGCAAGTTGAGACTTGACAAGTTCACTTTGCTGTAGATTTCGTCCACGTTCTTCTCACGCTGGGAATGTGATGGCTGGTTTGGTGCGTCGACATGATTTAGAGCGCGATGACGCCACGGCTCACCTTTTTAGGTAATTGTATGCGCTCGAAAGGATTATGGACATAACTGTTAGAGAGACATATCGAGAACAGCTTTCCGAAAGTGAAATGCCGTATCTTTCTCTCCTCCAGACGTCTCACGAGTATTGTGTGACGTCAACGCTGCGACTTCCTCCAGCCTTAAAGGTCGACGACCCAACTCAGCGGATAACACATTCGTGGAGTCATGAACTATGTACATTGTGCATAGATAAATAAAATAGATATTAATGCATATCGATGCGTTAGTACACCTTTTTTCTATCAGTTATACTCGAGTAAATCGATAAATAAATAAAGAAGTAATTTCAATTGAAAACGCAATGGAAATTTCAATAGAATAATCAGCACTGGTACCCGATGTGCACTTCTTCAAAACGTCGTCAAATAAGGAGAGAAACGGCACGGTGTGCGCTTTCTAGTAATGGGTCACCGACGCCTGTGCTCATGCATACAGTACCACACTGCGCTTCAGCAACACGAGAGCCACAGGTTATTGGCTTGAGCCGCAAACACGCGCGTCCTGCAGGCCTCTGTCTCGCTCCACCAAGGCAAGACATTCGCCCATCGAAATCGTGTCCTTTCTGCAACCCGTATTGCAGGAGTTTTTTAGTCGGTGCTCTCGCAGTCGAATGAGGCGGCGGCGGAGAAATCCCGTTGGTGCATGCTGAAGCTGCACATAACGAGGAGCCGGCGCACGCTAACACGAAGCGAAAGGCAAAGAACGTTATTGCGTCGAGGGAGCTTCATGCATGCCATTGCGGCCACTGCCCCTCGCAGGTGTCGAGGGGCTTTAACCATGACCTCCGATATCGCGCGAAATGTTGGAGTAAGCGCTAGTAAGTGTCGATCGTGACGCACTACTCTTTTCACCTCCCACAGATGGCGGCCCCGTCCCGCTCCGCCCCGCCTACCTACACGCGTCTAGCATCTGCTAGACGCAGGACGAACGCGTCTTATATTTTCACACATTCTCTCTCGCACGGTGCTTTCTCTTGGCGGTGTAGGTAGGCGGGGTGGAGCGGGGCGGTGCCGCCGTCTGTGAGAGGTGGAATATGTAGCATCTGCGGAGGTAGCTTAGTCCAATAAAGAAAGAAAACAGGAGGTTGCTTAGCCGGTTCAAGGACGGGCGCTTACCGTCACGGCCGGAAGGTCGTGAGTTCGATTCCTAGCGACGGTTCTTTATATTGTGTTTTTTTTCTTTCACAGCCGTTTGCATCCACTTATCAACGTCAAATCCGTATTGGAGTTATTTGGTGAACCCCGGCATAAAACAGTTTCGTGTTAATAATTGACGAATGTCGATGCCGTCGTCAACCTAAACCTTAACCCTTATCGTGATCCGTCTCGAAACTGCACCAGCTGACTTAAAACCGAAATGCAGTTTCAATTTTCAGAACTACTTGATAATTAACTGGAGTCCTGCCAAGTTGTGATAAAGTGGCAGGGTTCGTGTGCCGCAGGAGCATATATTCAAATCAAATCAAATCAAGCTATTTTATGTCCACAAGTGTGTGTGTTGTGGAAGACGAGGGCTCGAGAAAAAGTGGACCTATCCACTTCAGAATGCTCGAGCCCCCGTTTTACAATGCATACAGCGAGAACGTGGGAGTACACGTATACAGTACTGATATAATGCAATGCTTATACTAGCACAATATTACATTACAATGTTTACGACAGACACTATACAATACAATATGTACACACTCTCTAATGATAAATCATTTACATATTCATGCGATCAGAATCAGCATTCGTTCATGCAATTAAAAAAAACTGAAAAAAAGACAAAAAAAGAGAAAACAGTGAAGCTTCAAACTTGTTGAACAGAATGCGCACTTTTTGCAAAAAGAAAGGGCATGAATGCTTGGCGACAAAGAATGCTTTGATTGCACTGTTCCCAGTTGTCTCTAAATTTATTTCACATTGATGGAATTCATTTAAAAACTTTGGAAGCGTATGACGAAGTATTTCTTTTGTAAGCATAATGCGTGAAAAATGTATTTTCCAGATATCATCATGGCGTGAAACAAAAGACCTTGTGAGTGGTGTCAACTCAGAAAAAGAACAAAGTTGTTCGTCTGTATCGTGCTTCTACTTTCTGGCTAGATTTAATGGATACATATTGCGAATAATCTCTATACGTGAGTTTCCTAAACTAAGATTCAAAGTGTGTGATACAGGTGATTGTCGGACTTTGAAGATTGCAGCTTTTGTTTTGGCTGTGTTGATTTCAAGGGCATTGACTATGCTCCACGTTTGTAAGTCCCACAGAGCTATGTTAACGTTATTTTGAAGAGTTTCGGAAGCAATACTGAGAAAGAAAATAGTTTTATCATCCTCATATGTTATGTACGTTGCTCCGTGAATTATTTGCGAAATTTCATTTACATAAAAGTTAAATAATAGCGGACCAATCATGCTTCTTTGAGGTACACCTGAGTGCCGCGATCGATAAATTGCCTAGAATACAAACACACTGCATTCTATGTTTCAGGTAGGACGTAATAAGAGCGAGCGGTGTGCCTTTAATTCCATATAATTCAAATTTTTCAGTAAGTGTGATGTAGTTGAGACGGTCAAATGCCTTATAAAAATGAATGTATATGCCAGCTATTAGACTGTTTTCATGGAAAACTTTTAAAATGATTTATTTTTGCAAGACAAGGGCAAGTTGCGTTGACCTCTCCTTTCTGAACCCGAATTGAGTTGGGCTGATGAAATTGCGCTTGTTTGCAAAACCAATTTCTCTGGCGTGAATTATATTTTCTAAGCCTTTGGAAAACATGGGCAGTATAAAAGTTGGTCTGTAATTTGATAAGCTATTTTTTTCACCACCTTTCTATATTGTAATAACTTTTGCTACCTGCATTTTCTTTGGAAAGACACCTGTGAAGAGAGCAAGGTTATAGATATGCGTGAGCTGTGGCAATATAATATAAAGAACATACTTGACTGGGCTGATTTGAATGCTGCCAATATCGCATGTTAAGCTGTTCCTAAGAGATTTATACAGGTTATCTATTTCACTCTCAGTTGTGGCATTCATATATATACTTGCCGAGTTCCTGCTGATCCTCTTTATTGCCTGCGGGGAATGAGCGCTAGATACCAGATTTACAAAAAAATTATTCAATTGTTCAGCTAATTCTGCTTCTTGCGTGACTCATTGTTCCACGTTAGTTCATAAGTGTCTGGGTTTTTAGATACACGATTTTTTAGCTCATTATTTTTCTCCACATTATGTCCACGTTCTGTTTGTTCCCGATATCGAAATAACTGTACAGATAGTTTGGCTTTGCATTACATATTAGGGCATTAGTTTTGTATCTATGTAACCGAAAGGTATCCCAGTCGGCAGTGTTACGCGTTTTGAGAAATCTATTAAAAAGCCTCTTTCTTTTTAATCATTTTAAGGTACTCCTTATTTACCCAGGGCTTACGCGTTTTCTTTTTGCTTTTGTATGTATGCTTAGAGGCAATGACTGAATATGTTTCAAGAAATAGGCGCAAAAATTCGTCATATGCATTGTCCGAGATGATGGACATGTATACAATATCCCATTTTATTTTTTCGAGGCTGTTGCGATAGTTCTGCAAGGTTTTTTCATTGATGTGTTGAATTTCTTTTGCTCGTTATAGAGGTACGGCCAGAATTAGGCATTTCGGGCAGCAAAAAAATGGTCAAGTGATCACTAATGGTCGAAGTCAATACACCACTTATGACTTCGGGCTCTGTTAAATTTGTTATGAACAAGCCAATATGTTTTTGTTATCTTTGTAACTCTAGTGCATCCTTTAATCACATTGGTTGAGCAGTATGAAGATAGCATTGTGCATAACTTGTGTTGAGCATTTGAGTATTTTAACATGTCTATGTTAAAATAACCACCTATAATTAGTACTCAATATTTTTCGCTCGCATATCTCAATAGGCCTTCCAAATGTGCAAAGAATGCATCGAAGATTCCATCTGGAGGGCGGTACATTACAGCTATGATACAGTTATGTGATACAATTGCTAGACACTCTGTATCACGTGTAACAAAACAAAATTCAGGAAGTTGGTCACAAGTAATGCACTTGATATTTAGTAGAGCTCCTCCACCACGTTTGTCCTTGCGGTTTAAGTGAAAAATGTGATAATTGGTGATAATTATCATTAGCTATGGCATTGCAGTAAGAATTCAGCCACGTTTCAGTGAGCATGACTATGTCCTACTTGAAATGAAACTGATTCAATAAAAGTGTTCCATTTGCAGTAGCAGCATGCCCGCCTTGAGTGTTAACATACAATGTTATCTTTAGCATACGCAAATATGATCTAGGGTGTGCGAAGAAATGATTTTATGCGAAGTTCGTTCATTTCGAACCTCTCTCCCGATGGGGTCCACACGGCTCTATATTTACCTTGTGAATCCATCATGGCCGTTACATTGCAGAAGCAGTGTGGCGGAGGTTTATTTTCCTTCACTATTTAGTACATAAAAAGTGCATGTACATCATTAATGTTAGGGCAGCATTGGTGAACGCACTCCGTATGTATTGGCCTGGAACTGAAAGCCAACCTTTCATAGGCGCCTTCTGCGCTGCCAGCCACTTCTATTGTAGGAGCGCAGAAGCGCGCATGAACCGCTGGATGACCGAATTAATCAAACTACGTTCAAATATTCTCATGAAACCTTCATCACTACTATTGCGCTGTGAAGAAAATTGATCCACGCTAAGAATCTAAAGTTCTGAAATATAGGAGCTAATAACCGTCATCAAAGTTCATCACCACACTACATCCTTGCGTGTAATGTTACGCCCACTTTTAGATAGCGTCGTTATCTCATATGGACAGCGATGATTCATTGCCGCACCGATATTCTTCTCTTGTAGCTGGGGGGTCAAATTGATAGTCGTGGAGCGTAATGGAGATGATGGCTTCCACTCCGAAGTCAAGAGAGCCGCGCACCATCACCTCAACCGGATCGATACTCGCAAGTCTTGTCGTGTTGAGGAAGTCCAGGTTCATCTCAGTCATCCATCTCACCAGCTCTGCTGTCTGCGATAGAAAAGATTCAAAATGTCATGAAATATAAAAGGGTATTGTCAATTTCATATATGACTCTACATTACAAGGTACTACAAGGTTCCATACTACAGCATGAGATGAAGACAAAAGGACAAGAGGAGCCATTCACCTTCGAGATGTTCTACGCGGATATATATTCTCAGCAGGTCGTGACGTTGGCGAAGGCGCCAGTCAGCGTGTCCAACGTGAAAGTCATTATTTGGCCGAACTTCTGGCCGGGACACGAACTCACACTACAGCAACAATACACGCTGTACCCTGATATCGGCGAACAAAGCGTTGGCCGTCGATAATCTGATCCGCGGCAAGGCGCGTCGGCATTTATACATACGGCATCGAGCTTTCGAGCATTATCACTGGCGACCGCTTATTTTCGAGGGTAAACTAAGCTGTTCGCGTTTGCGCGTTCTTGCCTAACAGATGATCCTACCATAGTCTTGAATCCTCCCAGACATTCTGGCTGGCATGTCTGGCATTGCCCCCTCTGAAAAGGCATCGTCCCAATGCTTTAACAGAGTATGGAAGTACAATAAAAAGTATGGAAGTACAATAAATACGCGCAATAAAGTGCGAAAATAAAGCGAGAAATTCAGTCCTCAGGTTCGTTGACGCTCATAAATCGGCTTGAGACGCACGACATGAAGGAGTTCAGGTCGCGCACGGCGCCGTTGAGAGTTCGTATTGCCTTAGGGGACAATCTTGTAGTCGAGTGTGCCGAGACGCCAAAGTACCTTTTACGGTCCGAAGTACCGTCGCAGAAGTTTTTCACTGAGTCCACGTCGGCATATCGGCCTCCACACCCAAACACGGTCGCTGGGCCAGTATTCCACGAAGCGTCGTTGATTATTGTAACGCCGCCTATATGTGGTCTGCGGATTCTTCAAGCGTAGGCGGGCGAGTGGCCGGGCTTCGGCGCGCTCAAGGTGGACAGTCACGTTCAGGTTTTCTTCGTCGGTGACGTTGGGTAACATGGCGTCGAGCGTCGTTGCCAGGGTCCTTCCGTAGACCAACCTGTATGACCTCATCTACGTCATTTCTTGCACAGCCATGTTGTACGCGAGGTCACGTACGGAAGGATGGTATCCCACGTGTTGTGTTCGACGTCGACGTACTACACAGTGATCCATCGGAGCGTGTGGCAGCAGCTCGGCGCCACCGCCGGATGGCTGCTGCAACGAGTTTCGCACAGGCGCAGTGACAACCGTGCCCGTTGCGACTTTGTCGCTTGAACGATTTGTTTGGTGAGGATTCGAAGCGCAGCAGACGACGAAAAACGGCTCACAGCGCGCACTGCGCATGGCCGAAAGTTGCTGCAGCCGCCGGCCGGAGGTGGCGCAGAGCTGCCGCCACACGCTTCGATGTTCCCTTTAACTGTGGACCGCTGTGTACATGGCTAGCATGTCGGCAATAGTCTTGTTGAGACGCTCGTTGAGGCCATTTGTCTGTGGGTGGTAGGCGGTGGTCCAGCGGTCGCTTGTCTGGCTGTATCTCGAGTTAGCTCCGCAGGAGAGGCCGTACCTCTGTCGGTAATGAGAACCTCTCCGGAGCCATGACGCAGGAAGATGTCCTCAACGACGAAGACGTCCTCAACGCAGAAGTCCCGCTAGCCTCGTCGGCGGCGTCTTGCGGCGCTGACAGCCCCGGCATGTCTTCACGTAACGAGCGACATCGGCGGCAAGGCGCGGCCAGTGCTACTTTTCTAGTACCCTCGCGAGCGTGCGGGAAAACTAAGGTGGCCAGCCGTCGGGTCGTCGTGCAGGGCCTCCAGAATTCCTGGGTTGCAGTGCCGATGGTACAACAATAAGGTAGTTGGCCGAAGCCGGACAGAAGTTCTTTTTTTGGAGGACGTCGTTCTTCAAGAAAAAATGATGCCAAACCTCGCCCAAATACTTTTAGAACAGTGGCGGCACTGCCCAACAGGTATTCCACTAGGCCTCTCACTTCAGGGTCGGTGCGCTGGTAGGCAAAGTCATCGGTACTTAAGCTTCCCAAGACATCGTCATCGTCCTCGTCGTCCTATGGCGGTGGGTCAACGGGGAGACGGGACAGGCAGTCGTCGCGAGATATCTTTTGCCCGGACTTGTAAACGACAGTATTACCGAACTTCTGAAGTCGAAGTCTCCACCGTACGAGGCGACCTGCAGTGTCTTCAAGTTAGCTAGCCAACACAAGGCGTGATCATCGCTCACAACTTTAAAGGCCTGCCATAGAGGTAGGAGCGAAGCTTGAACGTAGTACCAGATGATGGCAAAGCACTGCTTTTCTGTTGTAGAATAGTTGGCTTCTGCCTTGAATAGCGACAGGCTAGCATAACATATGATCCTTTCGACTCCGTCAATCCTCTGCAATATGACGACTCGAAGCCGTACGCTGCTTGCATCGATGTGGATTTCCGCCCTATCGGAAAAAAAACAGCGTCGCCAGTGCCTCCCAGTGCCTTTCAGCGCACTGGGTGGTACTGGAAACGCTGTACAGTGTGTCCCAGTGTACTACAGTCCGCTGGGAGGCACTGGGACAGGCTGTAGAGCGTGGCCAGTGCCACCCAGTGCGCTGAAAGACGTTGGAAATACTGTACAGTGTGGCCCAGTCTTACAGCGCACTGGGAGGCACTGGTCACGCTGTTCAGTGTCTGCCTGCGCACTGGGAATACTGGCAGCACATTGGAAAAAACTGGATGCGCTGGGTGGAATTCATACAAGATTTGGTATTGGGTCGCGAGAAGTAAAAAAAAAACTTATCGAATATCTTGAATATATTATTCTATTCTGTGTCCTACACATATCTAGCTTTAGTTTTGTTAAACAACGGACGTATGTACATACGTTCACACTAAAGCAAACATCTGCCGAGCGCGAGCGCTTTCTCTAAAGTGTGTGATCGAGTGTCGTGAATGTAGTTCATATAACGGCATCGAAAGAACTTATCATCCGCAACACGATATGACATTAGTATTAGTCTGATAATAACATCACTACATTAGGAGCCAGTCCAGTCCTTCCATATGGGCTCGTACCGCTGAAAGCCGCACGTCACCGGCAACAGTGAGCCAAGGTAACGCTCAATCTAGGCGTTTTTAGCTTCTGATTCATGCAGTAGAAGGTGCAAATATGGCCCCGCTTGAGTCAGGTATGATCGAAACTGCATTTGAAGGGTTATTAGATACTTCGTAATTGAATATCCACGTTCATCACAGCGATCGTGGCGCACGGAGTACAGCTCTAAGTCTAACGGTCGGTTCGGCTAGGATGAACTACTGTGGCTGTATAGTACGCGCAACGTAAACAAAAAGGACAGAAAATATGTTCAAATGGCTGACGAAAAATAAAGTGTTCAGTGTGCAGGTCAGATGCACACTGTTTTTACATAGGTATAACTAACTGCTTAGCGAGTCAGTGCGATTGCCGCAACAAATCTGCTGTTACGCTGTGGGATAGATTTAAAACAGGAAAATGTGCCTCAGGAGCAGGCTGGCCGACGTTTCGATAGGGGACCTACCTTTGTCAAAGGCGCCTTGTTACGCTAACATCGGTTACGCTAATATCCTTTGCGGCAAAACGTGCCAGATAGACGTTCTGATCCTAGGCAGCACATGACAAATTAACTACCTTCTCTTAGGTTCTCGGGAGCACGAAGAGACTGACATCTGCGTTTTTAAACGAGAAAAATGAAAATACTGCCTACCGGAAGTAGTTATAACATGAAGAAAAAAATTACACCATCTCCCGCTAAAGGGGACCATGAGGCGATGCGAAGCCGGAGCACTTGCACGATCGCGTTCCGTTGGCGTTCGTTGGGCATGCTACCGACCTCGCGTCGTGGAACGCGAAGAGCGACGCTACGCGCGTCGTATCTTCCATCTAGCCTGGCCGTTAATTCTCACAGGGCGAGCGGGGAACGCGGTCGACAGGCGGGCGAGAGGGGGGCAGCGTAGGAGAGGAGAGAGAAGGGGAGGGGACGCGCATGCGCTCGAGCTCATCGCGGCGTTGCGCAGGAGAGAATTTCGGCATGTCTAGCCCGCGTTTCAGAGGAAGAGTGGAAAGGGGGAGGGGAGAGGGGTGTGGGAGAGGGAAAGTGGAGAGAGGAGGGGGAAAGGGGAAAATGGAGAGGGAAATGGAGAGGGAAAGTGGAGAGGGGAAGGGGAGAGGGTGAGTGGAGAGGGTATGCGCATGCGCAGTAAGAGTGGTCACGCCGCGCACCACCGGATTGAGCTCGGCCTTAAGATACTACGCATCTAAAAGAGACCACCTCTCGTCTTTCAGGGGTGGTGTAGAGGCAACGTGTCAGATTCAGGCTGCACGGTGCGTCGAGGTGGTGGGTTCGTTTCACGCTCGCTCGTTCTTTTTTTCTTTTTTCTTCTCGCAATGCTCGCGTTTCAGCCCTAATTATAATCTGGGTATGACCACAGTTTTAAAAAAACAATTTAAAAGCCCGATTTCGGCCCGTAACGGGTGGCCCATTGTGCAGTGCGCCAGTGTCCAGTGTTCCTCGTCCAGCGTGCCAGCGTCCCGGTACCCAGCGCCACACTGGTCGAATAAACAGGTATGACACTGGGACAGTGCCACTGGGTTTTACAATAGGGCGCGTTCACGAATTCGTCGAAGTGCGCCAGCACCGGTGACAGTTTTGAAATGCTTTGACTTGTGGGCTTTCCCGGCGACGGCCGCTATTTTTCGTGGGTTGGAGCGAACTCCATAGTCACTAAGCACGTGGCCCAAGTACAAGAGCTCCTCGTGCGCAAAGCGGCACTTCTCTTGCTTCAGGGCGAGTGCGGAACACTTGATTGCTTGAAGTGCAGCTTCAAGGCGCCATAGGTTCTCGTCCATGGTTGAGGCAAATACAACAACGTCGTCCAGGTACACGAGGCCAGTCTGCCACTTGAAGGCTGCCAGTACCACGTTGGAAATTCGCAGGTGCTGAGCAAAGAGCGAAGGGCATGACATTAAACTCGAACAGGCCGTATAGTGTTATAAAATATTCTCTTCTCAGTCTGAGTCCACCTACGAAAAGTACACCGCGCTGTGAAATTGATCTCAAGCGTTGTGTATTCGTGGGAGAGCGTGGACGTCATTTTTTGTGACTTTGTTCAGCCGGCGAGAATTGACGCAGAGCCGTAGGGTCCCTTCCGCCTTCACTAATGCCGCGGGTGACGCCCACGGAATCTTTGAAGGCTGCACGATGTCGTTGCGTAGCATTTCGTCGACTTGTTTCTTTATGGCCACGTGTTCTTGCGTCGAAACTCTGTGCGGACTCTGACGGAGTGGCCTGGCATTTTTCTTTGTTATGATGCGATATTTGGCGACAGGGGTCTGTCGAACTTATGACAACGAGAAAAAGCAGACTTTGTGTTCCAAGGAGCAGGGTTTCGACCTGTTCTTGTTTATGTGTCGGAAGGCTCAGATTGACGTCGAAAGATGGATGAAGAGTTTGGTTCTTCAGGGTAGATTCTGCAGAACCGGTGAGGGCGAAACACAGGTGGCTTCCTCAATTTCTTCAAAGAAGGTGATCGTCGTGCCTTTGTTGAAGTTCTTCTACTCGTTAAAAAAACTTGTGAGCACCACTGTTGCTTTCCCTTCCCGCAGTTCGGCTATGCCTCTTGTGATGAAAATCTCGTGGTATTTATTATCACTTTTGCTGTATTCGGTTTTCGCCCACAAAGACTGTCAGCAACGCTAAGCGCAAACCGCGCCTGATTGTTCGAGAAGGTTCGCGATTGTTGTAGATCGTTTTGTTAAGATTGCGCGCAGGCCGCGAACAGCCTAGATTGTTCCAGAGCTTGTGCGACCACCGGTGATAACACTGGAATATTCGACGTCACATGCGTAAATGCCGACGCAATTCACCAGTTGTGAGTTGATCGACGGCGGACGCCCAGTTCGCCGCTATCAGTGTACAGCGTGTATTGCTGTCGTTTGAGTTTTCATTTCCCGGCCACAATCCGGCCAAATAAAGAGTTTCATCTTGAGCACGCTGGCTATTGTCTTCATTGACGTCACGACCACGTGACAATATTTTCTTTGAACTGTATTTCTTATCGTACCTACATTTACATTCACTTCTATTAGCCTAACATCATATCTCCATATGTATTGTAGTTGTTATCAACTTGATGTTTTTTATTTTGTTTGTTATTTTGTTTGTTCCACTCCCCTTTGTAAAGATTCGTGCAGTTGAGGGTAAAAAAACTCACAGGGCCCCCCTTGGAATCACTTGAGTCAGCTCTAAAGCGTAAGGCACATTATTTTCTTTCAGAGTTTTTGTATTCATCCTGCCCTCCTCCCCTTTCAAAGCTTTCTATACGTGGCCTGATTTTGCACTGCCTCCAAAATCGGACGACCCTCATCTTGTTTTACATTGCCTCCGTGAAAAGAACACCTTTGACGAAACTACGATGTGATAGATAACGTCACCATTTGGCGTCATTTCACGTGACGTCATATGGTGATCTCGTAACGTGATATTTTTTTTTTGCATCACTCGTGCCCGACGCCGCGGGACGCCGGCGGTTAAATTTCGCGTTTTATAAGGGTACGTACTCACTAGCGGCAAAAACGCGTGCGACAAGCCGCGTGCGGCAAACGCGTTCGCGCAGGCGCGTGCGTTCGTGTTCCCATTCGCGTTTTACGTGACGCGGCAGTGATGCCTGTAGTCTCGAGTTGTCTCGATGCGTTCGATACTTTTCGTGACAACACGCACCCGCGCTCCCGCGCTCGGCCTTCGTTCAGCGATGTCGTTTTCGCACGCACGTGTATTTTGCCGGAGGGTGTAGGGTCGTCCACTCTTGGTACGAACACGGCGCCGCGTGGCTGGGCTCCGCGGGGCGCCAGCGCTAACGGTGCGGCCGCGCATCGAAGCTGATCGGCACAGGCGCACAAGAGCTTGGAGGCGGGGTTTCGTTTCGATTGAAAAGCGCGGGAGCGCGCCGTGCGTGTTTTGCCGTGAAGCAAACTTAAAGCACCTGAGGAACCACGACGCGTTGCAGGAAAGCGTGCTTCGCTCAGAGCAACGTGTTATGTAGTCACGGTATTTCAGAATTGAGCGGCCCCTCTTTTTAGGAGGGAAGCTCCTTATTCTCTCACGATGTCCGTTGTCGCCGTCGTCGGCGTATGTCCCCGTCGGACCGAAACACAGGTGTTACCAGGCCCGAAGCCAGGGGGGGGGGGGCTAGGGGCCCGGGCACAACCCCCCTCCCGCAATTTTGGTGAAGTAGGTGTTTTTACCGTAAATAAATAATGAGAATATGTGTTTTTCTGAAATAGTCAATGTTTTCAGCAAGTGCCCCCCACCCCCCCGAAAAAAATTCCTGGCTACGGGCCTGGGTGTTACATATACCGTAGATAGAGCATTCACGGCGCGCATATGGCTTAAAAATAGACCGTACTATGTCCGTCCATCTGTCCGTCCGATATTTGCTACTTAAAACACTTTGCTGTAGATTCTATGTTCTGGCAACAACACCACCTATATTATTGGCTCGGGCCTCTGTCGGGCCTGATCTGCCGTCGGGCCGGGCCGGGCCGGGTAGGCGAAATTTTTTCTCGGGCACGGGCCGGGCCCGGGTCGCGTATTGAATCACCGGGCCGGGCTCGGGCGGGTAAACTTGAACGAGTTCCGGGCTCGGGCCGGGCCCGGGCCGAAAATCACGGCCCGTGCAGTGCTCTAGTCCGTACCCAGAGTGGACGACCCTGTACGTCGAAGGCTTTCATCGGCTGTGCTTCTTTTCCGGCCACATTCAGCGATGTTGAATCCTGACGAGGTGAACTGGTGACTGTTAATATTATAGTGTTCGTTTGTTCTTTGCTTCTGCGACGCCGACGTGCCCGAAGGCGGCCGAGAAGGTTTTGGGTGCGCCCGATCTGGCGGTACAGAGACAATGATGGCCAGGCTCAAGCTCTGCTTCCGTGCCTGCGCGTGGTTCAAAGGTTCCGTTTTCGCCGAACTGCGCTTCGCCTGGCACCCTGCGTCGCTCACGCGGTCGCGTCTCTGTGGTAGTTTCGGTATTGCCCACTGCCGCGTGTGTTTTGGGCACTCGTGAAAATCGCTCTAACAGAAATTTCGATAAAATGCCGCATGCATGTGATGTTGCCGGATGCCCGAATGGCGCACGCCGCCAGTGCACGCCGCCGCGCAGTAAAGGCGGGCAACGTTGGGCACGGCAGCAGTGACGTGACAAACACCGCTTTCAGGTGGGTGACTTGAAGTGCGCTAACGCAATGCGGACCACTATAACGTGATTTTATTTCAAAATAAGCACTTCCTTGACACAAAAGTAGCACAACGAGGTTTCTGGACCGTTATTTCAACAATCAACGTCGACTTAATATTTGCCTTTAGTGTCCCTTTAAGTAAGAGCCATTAGTTTAAACAACGCTCGCTTCGTTTCTCAATCACATATTCAAGTACGTCCGAAATATGACGCATTTCCAGCATCAATAATAGGAATTACCAGTGGTAATCGGAAAAAAATAAACAAATAAAAATTTGGGAGCCCCAAGCTTTGCCTTTCAGAATTAAACGCGACAGCGACATCCTGTCCCTAGTGCGTACTTCAACCACTCAGTGCATACTTTTTATTGTATGATGTCACTCGAGAAGTGTAAATTGTAGATTACTACTATGTAATCGATATATTTGAGAGCGGCTTGTGTCAGTGAAGTGTCTTCTTCCAATCTCACGTGGTGTTAATGAAGAATGGAATAATATTCAAATAACCCTTACGTATTTGTTTGTTCCATATAATATATTGCCATTCCTAACAAGGCGCGTAGTTTGTATTTAATGTTTCTGGTATTTTTTTCTTCCGGTACTTGCTTATCACTCATTATTACTTTTATTGACTACGTATTCACTCATGCCCTGTTTATGATTAAATATTCATTCTTTGCTTCAATATTTGCTATCCGTGTCTGATCTTCTATTATTTATTCCTGTGAACGTCGCTCGTGCCCTTGCACGGGTCGACCGAACCCTGCAGCGAAGTGTGGATGAAGTGCCTTGTCAACGGCCTATTCGCTAGGCATGACCTCCGAGATTTTGCGGCGTACGTGTCGCTCTCAAGTCTCATTTTCGATGGAGGCGAAAATGCTTGAGGGCCGTGTGCTTAGATTAGGGTGCACTTTAAAGAAGACCAGATGGGCAAAATTTCCGGAGCCCTCCACTATGGCGTCTCTCATAATCATATCGTGGTTTTGAGACGTGTATTATAATCATCTGCCATTCATTATAATCATTTGCTTGCAGACAGGTAGCGACTCGAATACACGGCTCACTTCTGATTGGTTCTCATTTTGCCGCATGCCGCGAAAAATGGGTTTCGCACCCATTTGCGCGTTTGGCGCGCGTTGCTGCCGCTTTTCGAGAATCCTGCCGCTCGCGACACCATCGCTCGCCGAGCGCGACGTGTCGCGCGTCTCTTTGCCGCAAGTGAGAACGTACCTTCAGCCGATTTCCTTGTCGCAAGCGCGTGTCTTTGACGGAGATGCTCCGCGCCTGCTCTTCCCTTAATCACTCCTCCTGAACATCGCTCGTGCAATTGCACGGGTCCACCGAACCCTGCAGCGAAGTGCGGAGAAGCTGCATTGTCAACGGCCTATTGCCTTGGCACGGCTTTCGAGAGTTTACGGTGTGTGTGTCAGTTTAGTCTCGGAGGCCACGCATTATAATTCTTTGCGTGCAGATAGGTGGCGTCGCAACTGCGCGGCTCGCTTCTGATTGGTTCTCATTTTGCGGCGTGCCGCGAAAATGGGTCTAGCACGCACTCGCGCGTTTGCCGCGCGTTGCTGCTGTATTTTTTTTTTTTTTTTTTGCCGCTCGCGACAGCATCACTTGCTGCGCGCGGCGTGTCGCGCGCGTTTTTGCCGCTAGTGAGTACGTACCTTAAGGCATCCAAGGCTTTCTCCCGAATGCAGTGAAATGGCCGTTAATGCGGTTGCATTTTCATACAGGCCATTTCATGAAGGCAAACAGTTTTTTTTTCTCAAAAACCGGAACCTTGCCTCCATGAAGCGTGTGCGGTTGTAACGATTTGCTGTCTTGGCGTATTATATATATATATATATATATATATATATATAATATATATATATATATATATATATATATAATGCAGCAGAAAAATGTGCGCTAATGCAGAAGAAAAGAAATAAAACGAGAGAGCTCGGCCACGCAACGTACGTCCTTCAGTTTACTAACGGCGAGCTACTATAAACACCATCTACCACTCGTGGTAAGCTGAGCTAGGAGGTGCTCTGCATGTTCACTATCATAACCGAGATGGCGCGAAGGGCACGCCTTGAAGGCGGTCGCCGCGCTCGTCTTTCGCTGGAGTTGGGACGAGCGCAGCGCATCCGAGCTATACCTTGCCCGACAAGGCTTAGTCGGCCGTGCTCGCGCGCTTATGTAGTGACGCAGGACGTTTGTTCGTCTTGCGCTTTGAAAACTATGTCCGCGTTGAAGCTATAGGCAGACCGAAGATAACTTTTCTCGCTGCAGCGACCGCATATGCGAAAGTAGAGAGCTGCCAGCTAGAAGAGCGAGAGTATGGGCTCGTCGGTTGTGCTTAGTCCACACTTGCAGCTCCCTGCTCAAACACAAAACACCGGACATTGGTATTAGTTCCCGCTGTTCCTGTGCATACCTGTCCGTTCTTTTCGTGCGTCCTTCTCCGTGTTTGAGCAGGGTGCTGCAAGTGTCAAGCTGTGAGAGTTGTTAATAAGCGCTCATATTCTAGGTATTTTTCGTGCGTTATTTGTCATTGAGCAGTGGGCTGCAAGCCTATAGCTTCTTGCCGTTCTTCAAATGACAATCCAATTTTTTGTTGTCTCATTCATTGCTCTGCACTTGCGGCGGAGCAGTGACTTTTTTCTTTGGTTCACGTTAATAGCAAGGACAACCAGATGGCTCCTCACAATGGAAATGTAAAAGACTAGGTCGGCCTAATTAATCGATGGCGCCTCACTACAGGTTACCCTTGCATTATGTATTTGGTGTTAAAAATTACAAGCAGGCACGGTTTTGTATCAGCGACGTCATGTGCCAGTAAAAATCAGCATAATTTTTACTTCACATGCCGGCTTCGATTAAACGGTGTTGAACACAGCACAGAATTGAGAAATCGATAGTATCTACAACTTTCAGCAATGTGGACTTCTGAAACGGTGCACTGTTACCTCAGGTTCGTACGACGAGGAGAAAGACAGGCAGGCTTGGTACATTGCAGCTGCTTTTTGAATCGCGTTTTGGTTAGATGATGGTGCGTTCACACCGATCAGGGCTGCGAATCCCCCGTGCATTGCGGACATTTCAGCCTGTAAGACAAAATGAGATGCCATCTGTACATAATTTCTCTTCTCAAGTGTATTTTAAACACCGCTTCGCGAGCAAGCTTCATATACCAATCAAACGGGTTGCTTAAACAAACTTGCAGTTGCATCGAAATCACAAGCATGCCATTTACACTCGTGAAAGCGAAATGTTTCATCACGGCTGAAAAATATCCACGTTGGTTAGTTTGATGCAAAGATTTTATTTCTTAGAACTGTCAACATACCCCCCCCCCCCCACCCCTCTTAATAACAATTTATCCAGAGAGAAACACGCGCGTGCCGCCGCGAAACAATGGAACGAGGAATAAAGGAAATGGTTGTAAACTGGGATTTCATCAGTTACACAGAATAGTTTTCAGGAGCTAGAGCTCACAAAACCGCGTGATGCAGATACAGTCAGGAACGAGGCGCCCAGATGATAGCGCGTATAACCGGTCTCGTGAGATCACAGGGCTCAGAACACGGATCTACTTACCCATATAATGTAAATAGGGCAAATGGTTTGCACTCGGATATCTTTAGAGTAGTCACAAAACACTCCTCATACTTATTGAAAAAAACACCTACAGCGGACAGCGGAGGCTACTGTAGACAGCTATGTAACCCCTACCAGTCCTGCGTATCGCGTACAGTTTGCGAGTAGACACGAAATTGCCACTTTCATAACTGCCCTCATTTCATACAGAGGACCGTAGGCTCTCTTCCGAGGGCCTTCATAAAACAGATTGCATCTGTTGGCTAATGGCTGGTGCAAACAAGAGCGCCGCCGTTAGCTTCTTTCCCCTGTGTCATTTCTCCCTGTGTAGCTTCCATCTCGCTTGTCGGGATTATTGAACCTCACCTTTATGGTGCATTCAAACGGTGGACCGAATCCGCATTAGTGGTGGACATGATGACTAATCCGCGGACAAGTCGCATGCAGGTCCGTCCACTCGACGAACGGGGTCCTAGCGTACGACAGCACACATTACAGTAATATTTCAGCACACTCGGATTACTCTCGACCGCAGTTTCTTTGCTGGCTGCCAGCAGAGCGGCTTGAGAGTACTCAACAAAACGGAGGCCGACTGAAAACGGCGCTCACCGCTCCGTGAAAATGATGTTGCTGGAAGAAAAACCTGTTGCACACAAAGCTGCTGAATGCTGACCTCTGTGCTGTCGCGAGTACAGGTCTGCATACGAAAGCATGGTACAGTCATGCACCGTCTTATATCGGCATTTGCTTTTTTTTCTCTTTACAGCACAGCTGTCGTGGTCAAGATTTGACGTGTCATCATCATCATGAACTGGCACGAGCTCACTGCCGTGACCACGATCCGAAGACAAGCGTCGTAACCATTCGGCTATCCAAGCACTCAAGCAGGGCATAGCGTAGCCTTCTCTAAGATAGCATATTATAGCAAGGAGCTGGGGAAGTGAAGTGATGGCGAGGAGGGCAGATGTGAATGTGTGGAGGAGTAAGGCAGTGGAGGAGAGGAGGAAGAGTACTGATAGAGAAAGAAAGATTGAAAAAGAAAAGAAGAGAATTATGTTGAACGAAAGGGAGGAAGGAGGGTAAAAGATAGAAGGCAAGATGTGTACAACAAGGAGAGTGAGAGAAAGAAAGACAGTGAAACAAATAGACAGAGAGATTTGAATTCGGTTTGTCTGAATGCACCATATGTAGCTGGTTCATTTTATCTCTAAACGTTATTTTGAAGACCTGCGACAGTCACAGTTGCCAATGTTGTATGGGCATGATAGCTTCTGACGAGCACAATGATTTTCAATAAGGGCTTCGGTGTATTAACTTAGCTAGCGTTACGGTGGTCTAAAAACGTGGCAATAGGTTGTACAAAAATTATGCGTCTAGGACGGCTTCTTCTTATTATCTGTTAATGGCAACGTGACACCACAGAAAGTTTAATTCTAGCATTCGCTTAAGAGTGCCTAATACCATACTCCCTAGCCCTGGTTGTGGCAGCGTTCAATAGTACATCGACTGTTTGATTCACTGGCGTTCTACGTAGTTCTTGACCGGTCATGTGAGTGTATACCGAGTAGTAAGTGTAAGACTGAAACAGGTGAATTCGGTCTATACGTCTAAGTCCATTGATAGATCCTCAATACCAGAATACGAATACAAGAATAATGTACTTCACACGTTTTACGTGTGAAGTACACTATTCTGTAACATGCGAAATTCTTAATAATTGTTGGAAACGCACGATCTGACTCTTTGTCAGGAGTTTCAAATTTCACCCACATCGTTCAGTCTTTTGCAGTAACGGCCTTGCTATAAGGAAATGCATGCGAAGAAATAATATCGCGTTCTTCTTGTCACGATAAGAATTCATTGAACGAGCAGTCGAAAAATTCATTAACCACTCACTGAACTTCAATCTCATAATTTAGGTACTGCCACCTCGCGAGAGTTTTTATCATATCAGTGACACGAGACATTCCCTCCCTTCTATACCTTGAAGTATCCACCATCTATGGCTATCCGCCTTATAGTCACTCTGCGAGATATTGCTCCTTTATATATTCTAAGTGATTCGAACTCGTTGAAGAGACATCATTGCCGCTGTCAGCGATTTTTCCTATCCAACAATTTCCCATGACTTCAACGCCCCATGTGCGCCGGAAAGTCAGCCATGTTTGGACGCTTGCGTGCTCCCAACATTTAGCACTTCAGGAACAGCGACCTTTATTGGACATTTGTATGAGTCCTCTCCGAAAACCGGTGTGGCGCATACAAGAAGCCGATCAATGCTTAGGTTTCTGCGCTAAAGACAACCGCAGTAATTTGATACAAGTGACCTTGCGTACTATCAGTAATGACCCCAAAAGTTCTGGCGGACTATCAAGCCCTATCGAGATAGCAAAATGATATTACTGAATCCTGCTTGGGAAACGATTCCGGTCGCCGACTGTCCTATAATTTTAAACGGAGTATTTTTTCGTAACTTTATTACATCATCGTGTACGCCATTTCCCGAGTTGCTGTGCTTTATTCTTCAACTATGGATGCAATCATAATGAACCCCTTGGTGTAAAAATTATCCAATCTTCAGGGGTACTTCAAATTGATATCTTCAGTGCTAATGTTTTAAAAAGCTAGTATCAAAGTATATTCCAGTGTTATTCTATCAAATATATTCCAACAATTCGTTGATGATTACACCCTGCCACTTGATTGGAAAATCAGAAATGTGGTTCCTGTACACAGGGTGTCGGAACGAAATGTTTTTCGTTTCGGTTTTAGTTTCGTTCCACCGCAAAAAGTTCCGTTTCGTTTCTGTTCCGGAACGAAAAAAAAAATGTTCCGTAACGGTTCGTAACGGTTTTTTTACGCAAAAATTTGAAGTTAAGGTAATCATAAAAAAACATTGGATTTGTGAAGTAGTTACTTGCCCTCCTCTTTGGAAAGTGGGACAAGGGTAAAACACGTTCTTCAGAGGAGCGGAAGCAACTCTACCACGAATTCCTACCAACTTTCACAAAGCAGTATTAATTTCAAAGTCATAGTACTTATTTATTTTCCCAAAAGACAAATACGATTTTTTTTTAGTGGGCTCAGTGCTTTGTGTCAAGGGAGTGAGCATGATCTCAGAAGCAGCACGTGACTGAGTGCACTCCCTGATGTCCGAGACCGCTGTTCTGATAAAAGTATCGCCAGGCCTGCGCGGAACACGCAGCACAGTCACAGCGAAAGCTGGAAGAGCGGACTTTGTAGAACCCGTTGTAGATTCTCTTGGGGCAACCAATACAAGTACACATGCAAGGTACCCACTACGCCATAAATCATCGTAATTTTTCTCAAGTAGCGAAGTTCCCACTATGCAATTTTTCGTCATTTTTTAGAGAATCGTGGTACCCGCTACACATCTGTAAGGCATGTGCACTTTGTGCTGTGGCTGATGACGATGAGGAATTATGGCTGAGCACTTTGCAGTGGTGGGAAGCAGTGTTGCGGAATGGGAGCCTCCATACCATTCCTGTTCCATTCCAGGGAATTAGGACTTGCCGCTATTCCATTCCTTTCAATTCCTCGGAATGAAAAAACTTATCCCATTCCCACTCCGGGAATGGCCGGGCAGTTCAAATCCATTCCTGTAATTCCTCAAAGTAGGAAAGGCATCTTGATAGTTTTATCGAGTTAAGAATGAACGCCCCATAAAGCTGATGCCATCAGATGCATTAAGAACTGCAAAAGTACGCAAAACACGTTACCAAGGTCGAGAGATCGTAGCTTGGGGACATCTCGTGCAGTACAACCACTGTACTAATTTCCATAGGGGCAGTTCTTCCGCTACCTATAGTATTTGCATGGTCGGTATGTTTTAACGAATGGTGATATTTCAATAATGTTTAAGCTTAAATGTGGTAATGCTAAAATGACGACATAGCGTAGTTTTATGCTGAAAAAAAAGCAGTATTCAAGAAGACTAAGCAGTTTTACCACGCGTCTGGAGCGGTCGTGAATATGGAGAAAACTAAGATTTGGCTAATGGGGAACAAAACCCTCTAGATCTGCTGGTATTAGTTGTAACAGTGCATCGCTCGGGCACCTTGTGCCTTTGCATCGAATACGGAACACTCACTGGGCCACACTGCTCCTCAGCACTGATGGTTGTCAAGCGCGCTTCGCAAACATGGATGGGGTGAGGAGAACTTTCTGTGTTCGTCTGTGCGCAGGTATGCAGTGTCTTCCTTGTCGCAAAGGTTATTTACGTGTGTCAGGTACTAAACTGCTCGTGAGATAAAGATCAGGCTGTGCATAGAGTATTCGCCACTTTCGTGTGGGGGTATCAATGCGAACCAACGCGCAGGGGTATAGTTTGTTTCTCCCTTCAGTATCTGCTGGGATAATGCATTTGTTTGTACACTAACTTATGCCTCTGTTTTTAGTAGGCGCGTTGCTTATAAAGTGTACCGTGCTTGTAATCAGCCAAGCCATTTTAAAAATACTGCTTTATTGTTAAATTCGAGGCTGACTTACCAATGTTTGAAGTTTGAAAAAGAACAGGTAGACGAAAACCTGCTCTATTTTCATAAAAAGACGTAATTCCATTCCCATTCCATTGCGTGTAAAAGGCGCTTAATTCCATTCCCATTCCATTCCTCCAAGCGTTGTCCCCATTCCATTCCGGGGTCGCGAAAATGTGGAATGGTTTCGGAGTCATTTCACTTCTGGAGTGGCAACTCCGCAACACTGGTGGGAAGCACTAAACCACACACTTTGCGCTATTAGCATTTTGTGATGACTGGTTGTTATTTTACTCTTCTGCCACGCTATATTGCATATTTAACACGATTCCTTGCCCGTCATGACGCCTGTATAGAGTATCTTTGCGAAGGAGCTACAAGCACCAGCGTGGCATTGTGGTGAAAGACCCTACTGCTACGCTGAGGGCGCGGGTTAAAATCCCATCCGACCCTAGAAATTTGTTTCTCATTCATTTTTTTTTTCTTATTTCACGCGATAACAGTCACGGACACCGGCGGCGGCGGACAACTATGCTGCAAAAATCGGCTGTTGTGATCGCATAATAGCTTTCGCTGTAACAAACTTCAGCGCCGACAATGCCCTCTCCACTTTGGCCTGCGTTACAGTTGCGCAAAAGTCCACTTGCGTTAATATAGACATCTCTGGTTGCCACTGTTTTCGTTTTTCGCACAATGCAACATATCTTTGATTTGGAATTCCTGCCTGAGGTACGCGCTAATACTGTACCCTGAGATATGCTCACATTGCACGACCTCAGTTGTTCCGGATCGCGAAGTTTTCTCGTGAACCGAAAAACGATTGAAAAAATTTCGGTTTCACTCCGGAACGAAATAATATATAAAGTTTCGATTACGTTTTCGTTCTGGTCAAAAATATCGTTTTTTTCGTTTTTCGTTTTCGGTTTTCGTTCCGTTCCGACACCCTGCCTGTACACAAATCTGGAAGTAAAAACTCTCCCTTCAACTACCAACAAATTTCACTGCCCAGCAGTCCATGTAAAATCATGAAACATGTCCTTTACACTAACACTGTAAACTCCCTAGATGCGAACTCATTTTTTTCAAATGCTCAGCATGGCTTGTCTAGGTTTGTCTTGTGAAGAACAGCTGGCTTTATTTACTCATAAACTACACGCCGCCCTAGATTGTCGTTTGGCTGCTGATTCTATTTTTCTTGATTTTGCAAAAGCTATTGGAACGTTTGCTGCATGAAATTAAGCAAATTAAACATCGATAACCAGCTTTCTTGGATTGATCATTTTCCGAACTGTCACTCGAAATATCTGTTGCTAACACCTTTAATTCCCAATTGAGTCCCGCCCATTCTGGTGTACCCCAAGGTTCTGTACTTGGCCCCCTCCTTTTCCTCATTTATAATAATGACTTGCCTGAATGCGTTATATTTAGCATTCATTTATTTGATGACGATTGTGTATAATATCGAGAAAATAGTGACCCAAATGGCGTAACAGTTCTTAAGAAGACCGCAGCTCTGTATCTGACTGGTGTACAGCCTGGCTAATGGAACTCAACACTAGCAAATGTGAAATATCACGCGTTTCCCGTACATCTTCTTTCTCCACTACTTGCTTGACAACTCCGCTCTTGAACCCGTAACGTCCTATTGCTGCCTAGTTGTTCACATAACTAGCAGTCTTACCTGGTCTGTTCGCATTAACACAATAAACAGTAATGCTAACCCTTTGTTAGGATATCGCTGATGCAACTTTTGTTCTGCCGCTGTCCCCTTAAAACTCCTCCCTTACAACCTTACAGAATTTTAAGGTATGAGGCCCAGTGGGAAATGTGAATTTTTTTTTTCAAAATCACATTTTTTTCGTTTTTGGTCATGTTAAATGCGCGATTTATCGCCCATCATTTTGCTGCCTAAAGTTTGTCTACGAAGTTTCTTTCAAAACATACAAAAAATTTTAGACCATCCATTGTCTGCGAAACTGAAACTGAAAGTGCCAGTTTTGTGCGCATCAAATAAGCTAGCCTTGCGGATGAGTTGTGCGTATTTCGCCAATTTTCGAAAGGAATCATTATGGCGTAGGGGCACTTAGCAAGCGTAGTACATCCAGTAGACATTCTAGGATGGTTAGAAACGGCCAAAGTTACGCATACGAACATTCCTTCTCGTGCGCATGGTTTAGGGCGATGCGCATGGGGGCCGATTACGCTTTCGCGTTCTACATTTGAAGGCGAAGCTCAAGGGTCCTCCAAGTTTTATATTCACTTTCATGCCAATCGGGCTTCGTCATGTCCTGTAGCGCATTTAAAAACCACCGATCTTGTTTTTTTTAATCGTACATGCTGCTCGAAAACATTCCCTGGTTTTTAAAGAAAGCACGCGAAATATGATGTAAAACCACGTGACTGCGCTGCTCATGCGCTACCATACTGCAGCGCTCCGAACGAATCAGCAATGCCGTCATTGTATCCCTTCTCAGCTAGGGACGATGGCGTTTCCTTGCAGTGTGTGGAAGTCAGAAATGTTGACGCGCTGTGCGCCTGTAGATCCGATGCCTACAGATCGGCATCCGCTCATTTCCCCACGATCCACACGTTCGTTGTTTCGCTCGAATTACGTTAGAGAGCACTGCAGTGTGGTAGCGCATAAGCGCAGTTACGCTGTTTGATTTATTATTCCGCGGGTTTTGTTTCCAACTGAGAAGCATTCAACACGCAGCATGTACGTCACCACCCTCCCCCCCCGTGAAGAAAAACACAGAAATAGGAACGGTCGTTTTAGAATACCCTTCAAAACGGAAGAAAACGCACTTAGCCTTAACGTGAATACAGAACTGCTGCATAATTCATCATAGCTCATTAAGAAATTAAGCGCCATTTATAAAGAGCCTAACGAGACCAACATTGTGGTAAACCGTGTCGATCGCTTTAATCAGTTGATGTTAACCACCTATTTGTAAATATTTGTGTCCAGTTACGTGAAACTTCCCCAAATATAGGGGACAGCCCTAAAAGCTGTGAAAACAGAGGATGATGTAAACATTGGTGTTAAGGTCAAACAAGATAAAACACAGTGCCTGGGGAAAATAGCATAATATGGCTGAAGGCACGCTCGTGAGGAAAACGGAACACGCGGTATTACGTTTCTCAAATCACCTTTCTAACATCTTCAGGATTTTTCTTATAACACCCATTATAAAAAATGCGAACTCAAGTTCACTATTCTACTAAGCCGCCAATAGCATTTTTTTCTTTCTGCGTACTCTATGCACGCTGAAATTATTTTACCTTTGTACTCAACATCGTCTTGACATAAAAGTAAACTGACATGTAAAGTACACATGGGAATAGTGGCGAAATCACAGGTAGTTAAGGAATGAGAATAAATCAGAGAACTTACTTTAGCAGCAAATTACTAAAGGCATAACAAGGTAAACATACGCATTAAAACTATAGAAAAGCCTAGTTATTGTACAGACGGTTTCAAGATTGCGATGGCAGGAGCACGTGGTGTACCCCAAGAAACTTCCGGTCACCTATTTATTATTCTGCAACACCGAAGCGTAAAGCGTTTTTTTAAAATTTGTCAGAGTAAGGGAATACTCCTTTTCCAGTTTCACATAAAAGAAAGGCGCTTATAGTTAAACACTAACTCTTTTAGTGTTTTGTGTAGCTTAGAAGAATATTTAATTCATATATTTTGCGAGACACAGGGAGAAAAGTGCTGAAACTCTACGGGCTACTCGCCAAGGCTTTTGTTCCCCGCCAATCCTGCTAGCCTACGCCAGCGCAGGAAACCGGAAGCGGTCCAGGGACTGTGTTAGTAAACAGTGAAACCCTCTATAGAATTCAAATGAAAGAGAGTAAAGGGACCTCTGTGCTACAGTCAAATTATCATTAATAATACTTCTTGAATTATTTAGCAGTAAGAAGTTATTTAGCAGTAAGATACAACACGCCAAGATACCTCCCGTTACGTAGTTGCTTTTTCAATTGGGCCAACATCGGTACCGTCGGTGAGACGTTTGAAAATCCTATTTCTATACAAGTCAATCTCATCTTATGCAAGTCAAGCTTACGTTCACGAGTTCGTGTTAATCTGTGATATGTGAAAGGCCCGATACGCTAAGTAACCTCATTGCCGCCTTCTTCAATTTACAACACAGCACCACGCAAGATAAATTTTGATAACGACAACATAGCGTCTTCAGAATTTGGGCAAAAGGCGCCACAGGTGTTGGAGTACGCAGCACGGTACAATGACTGAACAAACTTCAGAACGCCGAGACTACTAAAAAGAACAAAAATATTAGGAAAAAAAGAGCTCGATGTGTCAAAGATTGACAACCGTTTGGAAGGCGCTTTAGGTCATTCAATTATTAATTACGAAATTTATAGCGCGGAACTTCTACACAAGGGACAAAGGAACACGACGAGCACAAGCGCTAACTTCCAACTAACGTTTAATATCTGCGCTCGCAAATATACACAGTGAAAGAAAGAAAATAAAAGAAGAACCAGCTACAGCCACTCATCTGATCAGCACCACACATGAGTGGCTGTAGCTGGTTCTTCTTTTATTTTCTTACTTTCACTGTATATATTTGCGAGCGCAGATATTGAACGTTAGTTGGAAGTTAGCGCTTGTGCTCGTCGCGTTCCTTTGTCCCTTGTGTAGAAGTTCCGCGCTATAAATCTCGTAATTAGGGATTACCAACTAGCCCGAAGCAACGCCTTGCTGAGTTAATTATTAAGGTTTTTCGTTATATAGACGATTGCCTGATCTGTAGTAGTGGTGAGGACGGCGGTAACCTGAGCGAGAGACAATTTTGAATTAAATTGAGGAGGGCTCAACTCTACTAGAGAAATGCCTCAGGATAGTAGAATACAATTTCTAGACATTTCGTGGACGTTTCAGCAGAACCATGTATGCTGGCATTGTTCTCCAAGATCATCAAAACCGCTGTTAGGCTCGTTGTCGAAGCACATAAAGATTAAAAAAAAACGGTATGGCCAAGTCTTGCCTTAAGTCGGCCCTCACGAAGTCGTGTGAGCATAAAATGAGTGAAAGCTTTAACGCACAGGTTACGCGTGTTTTAGATGTAGGCTATCCTGTTGTTATAGTGGCCACTTTCGCTGAACGTTCAAAGAAGTGCGTTATGTTAAGTTCGAGCATGTTTGCAGAAAGCGATAGGAGGAAACGTGTCGTAGACATACCGCACATTCATTGCGTATCTCACAGGCTAAAGAAAGTTGGACGCCGATAAGGCGTTAATGTAGTTTTTACGGGTGCCAATAACCTAGGCAAGATTTGCGCCACTGTGCAGAGAAAGAACGAGCGCGCAATAGACCAGAAAGCGGACCGATATTTGCTTCGTAAAACACACCAAGTTCACAGATTGCAGTTGAAAGTGAAGTAAATAAGGTCCCTTTCAGCTGTGGTCGCTTTTACGTTGGACAGACGGGTCGCTGCACTTGCCACAGATTATTGGAGCATAAGAGACCGCTAGCCGGAGGTTCACCTTGTAATCTTTCATTACGTTGCGGATAGTGTAAGTTCATACCAAAATTCGGAGAATGCCGAGATTTGTACCAGCAAAAGAATCAAGAAACGCGTCTGATGGTTGAGGCATGGTATATCGATGATAGCGGTAGCGCATGCGTGAGCCAACCGTCGATTAACTTGCATAAGGATGAAATCAAATGTCTAAACAGTTATCTTTCACGTAGACCATAACGCGTGCCTGATTGATAGTTTCGCATATTGCATGGGCATGTGCAGATAAGTTTTCGTGCCTTCTTTCTTTTCCGCCGTTGTGCGCTTCTTCAGTTGTTGGTAGGCAGTTGTAGTGTCCTGACTTCCTTTTTGTGTCCGTGTTTGCACGCCCTGTCTTTTAAATTGAAGCCTTCACTAACGCAATTCCGTCGCAGGACATTATATTATGTACACGAACAGATTTAGAGCGAACAATCTAGAAGAAAAGGAAACGAACGCACGACCCATCGCTCCACAGCGCGTAAGCGCTAAACGGCTCGTCCACAGATCTTGCATTCTTCAGCAAACTAACGGCGAGATATTTATATACACCATTAACCACTGGCGGTACGCAGAGCCTGGAGGTACTCAATCGGGTTCTCGCAATCACCAACGAGATGCCTAGAAATGCGCCAAGAGCGCGCTGTCAAGGTCGTCGCTCAGCACGTTGCGATGCATACGTGCCTCCTGCCTCCACAACTTGTAGTTTCCCCTACACGGCGTGGTTGTCCGTTCTAGCGCGCTTATCTCGTGGCGTTGGTAATCAGTACGTTGTGGGCTTTTACCGCAAAGATTGCATCAAGTTACAGAGCAGACGAAGGTCACTTCGCTCACTAGAATGGCCCTTTTGCGAGAGGAGCGCGCTGCTTTAAAAGAGGCAACGAACAGATGTGACAGTTCAATAGAAAGGCAAGAAAGGGAAAATGGAAGCTTGCGATGAGAAATTCGTAAAAAAAGGGGGTGGGTGCTGGAGCCGACGTTTCGGCAAGTGGACTTGTTTTTTTTAGGGCTGCAACTGATGACACCTCATGCACGAGATTAATACGCTCCAGCCAGCGGTACAAACGTTTCAAAAGGGGCTCTTGAGTCCATGCGATATGGTACATACACAATAAAAAGCAGTAAGTGTTATCTACTTGCAGGAATTCTTGCCTCACTATTTTTAACTGGTGCTTTCTTTCGACAACCATAATTCAGTCACATGTGTAAAGCCCCCTCCCCAAACGCGGGTTTTTTTCAAGGAATACATTCTTCATCCTGACTCAATTCGCCACTGTGGCCTCTCATTGTTCCCCACCCCCTCCCCCACTTTCGCAGTTGTCCTCTGCTCCTCCTTTTTTTTTGGATTGGAGGAGAGGTTACGAAGCATGCACAAACGAGCGCTAAGGAAATCACTCACAGACTAAAAAGACAAGACCACTTGTCGAAACGTCGGCTGCAGCACCCACCCCTTGTTTAGGAATTTCTGAAATGTGACAGGCGTAAATTCGTGACGCCCTGAGTATGCGTGTGCCTTCTTTTCGTGCGTCATTCTGTGTTTGAGCAGCGTGCTTTAAGTGTCGAGCTGTTACAATTGTTTATATGATGTGTAGAAAAAACAATTATAATTCTAAATTTTATGGCTGCTAAACAGTACACGGTATACTATCCCACAGTACGAGCATTGTCTTCAAGCTGAACCTAGAGTAGATATCGTCTACGTAGACGTCTTCATATTCTCTATGTGCCTTTGCGTGTGTGTTCTCGTTTCTGATACCTTCATGCCTCTATGTGTGTTGCTGGGATGCGTACTTGCCATGATAATTACATGAAGCGATTAGCGGTCATTATTTAATGTACGAGGACAATGCCACTTCGTTTTTTATCCTACATAAACTTTTGCAGTAGAATCATTTTGATATTGCAATGCATACGCACAAAGAAACAAAATAGGCGTATACCTCTAATTGGCTTATTGGAGTCCGCTAGAGTTAATAGGGTTACTAAGTTGCTAGCACAGTTCCTAACCTAGTAATGGAGTAACCATTCGAGTCAGCCCTATTCACTTAAGAACTAGGTAGCAAATTTCACTAGCCTGCATTTTACTACCTTCACTTACTAAGAGGCTAGTGCATTTTGTGACAAGTAAACGGTCAGTACTTAGTGAATATGCTGACCATTTTTGTAAGAGTGTACCACATGCTACGGTAATGCAGTGTCATAATCACCTGCCTTGAAATACTATTTACATGTATTGTACCCATCCTCCTATACTGTCACCTTTTCCTTGTACGCTTTTAATTGCTGATTTCCTTATGAACATTCGGCCTCAATAAAACATTAATGGTTGAATGGGCTTCAATATTGCTGATTAACATGTATTCACTGTAAAATATTCTGAGTCATTCTCATTTCTTGTAATAATATACTTAATTGTTCTTAAATATATGCTAACTCCTAATTAAAATTACAATTCTCCTCGACTTCATCATCTCGCTTTCCGTTTTCGCTTGACAGACTATAACCTACTGCCCCTCAATATTTTATGAATACTGGCGCCATTTAATAAATGACTAAAAATGCCGGTGCTATAAAATACTAACTACAGACGCCATCTCTTGTAACCTTTCCTTTCACAACTTTCGCCTCAAGGGTGCAACTAGTCTTTCTAGATAAACAACTCGATTTATAAATGGTAATATATATTTTATTACTAGAAACAACTATACCGGGCGTTCAAAATGAAGCGTTATGGATTCTTAAAATTGAAAACTAGGAGATACGTGAAAACCACATTTGCAGATAAGGCATGCATCCAGGGGGACACAAAGTGAGACAATAATTATCGCTGTCTGCCGCCCAATTACCTAAGATTGAATAATGAACATTTTAATGAGTGCGGCAGGTGGGCATGTTTGTATTAAAAAGTTGGAGGAGGTCGCGTTTCTACGCAGTTGCACTTTGAAGAATTCTTCTAGCATGTTTGTGCCCCGAGATATCTTGCTGCAAAGTTTAATTGAGGTTTGCATGATTACGCATGCAAGACAGTGAGCACTGGCGCAAAGCTCCTCTCCGATGTGCCGCGGCACTTGCGTGCGGCGTGTAATCTGACGACGGGTTGAATGCATAGGCAAAGATGATAACGGTTACCCTTTTGCAACCGGCTGGCGATAGCAAGCAATGAGTGCTCGTCACATCAGGGCAAAACATTGCGCCGATTCTCACTGTCTTGCATGCGTAATCATGCAAACCGCATTTAAACTTTGCAGCGGGATATATCGGGGCACACACATGCTAGATGAATTCTTCCAAGTGGAACTGCGTAGAAGCGCGACTGCCTCCAACATTTCAATGTAAACATGCCCGCTAGCTGCACTCATTCAAAAGTTCATTATTCAGTCTTAGTTAATTGAGGCTCACAGTAGTAATTATTGCCTCAGTTTGTCTCCCCCTAGATGCATAACCTACTTGCAAAAGTGGTTTTCACGTTCTTCTCAATGCTGAATTTTAACAAAACCATAAAGCTTAACTTTGAACACCTGGTATACTGCTATTATCTTAGGTCGCATCGTAAAGATGGTTCGAATATCTCTATCATCTTGAGTCCCGGCTATGAAAAATTGTCCAATATATTTGACAAGTGGTTGTCGTCCGCTCCAACCCCAGCACCAACTATTTGCCGTTGAAAACAATTGTTTTAGTTTTTTCAACGTCTACCAGTGCCCACTGTCAAGTGTGGGCAAAATCAATGCGGCGGCGCGCCTGGATTTTATTCCAAAATGGCAGCGTTCAGCAGTGCCGTCTTCTACGGCCGCTCTCGTCAAACTACGTATTTATTCAAATACATTTGCCTTGCATTTCTGAAGTTTTTTCTTGCTTATCATTTTTAAGTGCATGAGGCACGTTCCGACTTTATTTTCTCATGTTATTTGGTCCTCATGTTCAATATATTGGCCAGCAGGACCAATTCAAGCCCTGATCTCCGAAATATTGGACATTACACCACATACAAACCCCAACTTTTACTAAGCTAAGCTTTAACATTTTTAACTAGCTACACTAACCATTCTGAAAAAAATCGTGCACATATCTTTAACCCGGGACTCAGGAGGATTAGTTCACATATCCTCCTACACGAGAACTTTTACAAACAAGTTTAAGTTACTTCAATTTAGATAATTACTATTGATTAGTTACTCCACATATCTGGGCCCGAGTGTGCACAAATATTGCTTAATTCTTTCTTGCTGTGAGGAATGCTGAATCATTGCCATTTCAGTATTAAATGCCCAAATAAAAAAAATATCTGTGATAATTACAAATTAAAACTTTCATTGCATTTATTGCCTCCTTCATTTTCAGACCTATAGTCGGTGACAAGCTAAGAATAAAAAGTAAACTCTACCGCTGTCCATTTGTGTTATGCGCGTCCAACTGCGGCCGCTCTTTACCATGACGTAACGGTTAAGACGAACCAATGAAAAATGCAACATGGCGCCGTTCGCGACGAGAGGCGAGGTACCACTGCACCGATACCGAGATCCGTCAATTCGAATTTCCTGCGGTGTTCGTCTTTTCCAGAAGAAGCTGTTTCCTTCTGTTATCCGCACGTACTCAGCATAGAATAACAGAGGGCTGAGCTAGTTGGTAAGTATTCGTTCTAAAAAGACAGCCGTCGTGCGTCTCTTCAGTTGTTAGTAAGCGTTTGTGTTGTCCTGACTTCTTTGTTGTGTCCGTGTTTGCACGCCCTGTCTTTTTAGAATGAATACTCAGCATCATCCTCGCCAGTCGTCATCCGATGCAGAAGCTTGTGACTGCCGCGTTTGGAGTTCACCGAAGCGGCAGCAGCTCGGAGTGTTTTACAACGCTTCAGCGCGTTCCGTCGTTTCGGCAGCTTCAAGTTGCAACACGGCGTGTGTCCCCTCTATCGCTCGGATACACCAAGCATATCGCCTGAGGGTCACCACATCGGCGATTGTCGTCGCGTTCATTCGTGTGCAGTGAGGTGAAATGAAGTGGGAATGTGCGCGTGTGTGCACGATTTACCGCCCGCAAAAGCCATGGGATTAGCCTTGCCACAAGTGCGTGCGCGTGTGTGTGTGTATTACTTGGAGCTCACAACGTTGGAATCTTGGTGATCTATTGTGATATGCGGCGTGCTGTGCGCCTATATAAGTGACGTATGTGCGGACGAAGCGCGAGAGAAAGAAAGCGACCAACAAGCCCGTTAGCGCAACACATTGCGAAACTAAACAAACCAGGTGTGGAGAATATGCAGTGGTGTGTGCATTATAAGAAGGTAATTGTGGTCATCTGGTGCGTGTGTGATTATGTGACGTGTGCCTATTGGCGCAGTTGCGTCGTCTTAACGGAATTCAGTTCCACCGGCCCCGAATGATGTGCTAGGTTGAAGTGCCCGTCGCGTAAGTCTCACGCTCGATGCACGAACGCCTTGCAATGTTAAACGCCGTGCGAGGTAATCGTTGTCTACAAACCGTGAAATAATGCGCTCGCTGTGACACGTCGATTGCATGGATCGTGATCGTAACTGAAGTAACGCCGCTAAAACTATTATTGAGTGAAAAATAAAGCTTTTGTTTTTAATGGCGTTGCATGATACTTCACGATATCATATTTGGAATTCTTGTTTTTGTGTAACGTGCGTTTTTTTTTTTGCATTCCACGTGTGTTGTGTGCACGCATTACGCAGTGATAATTTGTTTATATTAAACTGGTGAAGCTCATAGTGCATAGACCCTTTTTTTAAGCGCTTATCCCTTCTTCTGAAGCCTCACCCCCTCACTATGCCTCACGAACGAATGAGGAGGGGGGAGCCGGAGAGGTGTGGCTTGACAATGTACGAAACGGATGTACTTACTGATTGTGTCCACCAATATTATCTATATAGACATCTATATGTTTTCCTTTTCTTTCGAAGATGCGCAGTGTTTTTTATATGTCCGAGTGTGTATGTGTGGCCTCTTGGCAACTGATTTTTTCATTTCTACATTTTTTATTGTTTAATTTTGTGCTCGCTCTACCTGCACGGAGGAAGATGCTATAAAAGCGCTTCGAATCCTCGTAAATTTTGCCTTGATAAAGATCGGCCTCCGATCAAAACGTTGACAAATAAACTGTCTTTTGAGAAGCGTATATCATTTTCGTATTTGTCTTACGGCAACCGATGACAGCCTCTTCATCTTCACAATCTACGTATATATATATATATATATATATATATATATATATATATATATATATATATATATATATATATATATTCGTGCAGACACACACATACATATATAGTAAAAGAGGGCCCCACCTGCTGTAATGCCGACTGGGGCGACGCAGGTATGTAATAGATAAATAATGAATTCATTAAAAACTTGAACGTTCAAGGGCTTAAGGGGTAATGGCAGTGCCAGTGCAAGTTGTCGAAGCAAGACACCAGGGGCGTAGCCAGAAATTTTTTTCGGGGGGGTTCAACCATACTTTATGTATGTTCGTGCGTGCGTTTGTATGTGCGCATGTATATATAAGCAAGCAAAACTGAAAAAAATCGGGGGGGGGGGGGGTTGAACCCCCAGCAACCCCTCCCCCCCTGGCTACGCCCCTGCGAGAAACAATCCCACGTAAACCTTTTAGTCAACGCCAATTTAACCGCGTACATCTCCTTGGCGTGAAAGTAACGGTAACGCATGCAATGACCCCCACAGTTAAACGCCATGTGTGCTACACGCTTTTATTTGGTTGAAACAAGACGTCAAAAGAAGCCTTGGTGTTTTCCTCAAGCACGATGATAAGCACGGCGACTAGAGACGTAAATGCGGTATTAACGGCAACACAAGAGTCGAAATTCACGAAGGCAATCTCAGACCACTTCGCCATACTTCCCTTTGAGTCACAGTTGCCATAGTTGCAGCCTTGGTTGCAGCAGACAGTGAAGAAAACTGGCGGTGAAAGTTACGGAAAAAAAATTACAAACGACCCTATTAAATGCGATTACTGTCCGCATTTTGTTCTGTGAAACCGTAAAATAACGATTCCTTTATTTTAAGTTTTATGCTAAATTTGGCATTCATTGTTTTAATACCAAAATAGGTACCGTTCAGAAACATCACCTTTGAGATGCGCATTACTTCTTCGTATAGACTCCGAGATGACTGTGGCGGGAGGTGCGATTTAATCAACAGCTATATTATTATGCTGACGGTGAACTCCGCGCCTTCACATTTTATTTCATCTAGCTTTGCCCTTCTTTATTTCAATATCAGTGAAGTACTGCAAAATAAGGTTTATATGCGTGAAAATTATTGCCATTGTTTAGGAACTACTTCGTTTGTAGCGCGTAGGCATGCAAAATATGAGCAATGCAGCCTCGAGGGCGGAGCTTATATTTATTTTTAGGCTGTCACCGACTATAGTACAGAACCTGATCCTGCTCGCAATTTCCGCAGCGGTTAAACCAATTTCTTACTGACTGCAGATATCAGTACTAATGCTTAACTAGTGTAATAGTCATCTGTTAAAGACATTTCATTTGACAGATGGAGCATTAGTTCACATATCCTCCTACACGAGAACTTTTACAAACAAGTTTAAATTACTTCAATTTACATAATTACTGTTGATTAGTTACTCCACATATCTGGGCCCGAGTGTGCACAAATATTGCTTAACAATTCTTTCTTGCTGTGTGGAATGCTGAATCATAGCCATTTCTGTATTAAATGCCCAAATAAAAAAAATATGTGTGATAGTTACAAATTAAAACTCTCATTGCATTTATTGTCTCCTTCATTTTCAGACCTAGTACAGAACCTAATCCTGCTCGCAATTTCCGCAGCGGTTAAACCAATTTCTTACTGACTGCAGATATCAGTACTAATGCTTAAATAGCGTAATTCTCATCTGTTAAAGACCTTTCATTTGACAGATATCGCCCTTAAGCTGCGAATTATTCATTACAATTATTCGCCACGAAGAGCTCAGTAGCGATAACAAGCAGTACTACAAATTGCCCACATGTACGATCATTTATATTGCTATGCAGTGTGTCCAATAAGCTACTGTATATGTCCCGCCACGGTGGTCTAGTGGTTATGGCGCTGGAATGCTGACCCGAAGGTCGCGGGATCGAATCCCGGCCGCGGCGGCTGCATTTTCGATGGAGGCGAAAATGTTTGAGGCCCGTGTACTTAGATTTAGGTGCACGTTAAAGAACCCCAGGTGGTCGAAATTTCCGGAGCCCTCCACTACGGCGTCTCTCATAATCATATCGTGGTTTTGGGACGTTAAACCCCAGATATTATTATTAAGCTACTGTATATGCTATTCAAGTCTTTTTACACTTACAAGTTTCACCTATAAATTAAAGGTGGGTCTATTAATCTTGCCATTGATTACAAGAGCGCCTCAAAAGAGGGTACGATATAGCACAGTGTTTGAGAATAATTATTATTCACTGAATAATGATGACTCATCATTTTATTTGTTCAAAATAAACTCAGGCTTTTAATTCACATTTATCACTGAGATTTTCAATACATTTATTCTCTTGCTCTACGCCTTCATCTGATACGGTATCAGGCTATCTTGAAAAGAATTTATTTGTATTTTGCCCAGGCCTAATAAATTGGTGATACGAAAGGGGCAACAAATGATCGGAAACACCGCCTTGCAAGGGTGGTGGGTGGACGAAACTAAGAAGTTTGCAGGCATAAATTCAAATTAGTTCGCGCAGGATCAGGTAAAACGACGATCACTGCCAGAAAACATCGTCCCTCAGTTGATTTAAGATAATTTTGCGATGTTAATACAGCTACATAAGAATACTTTTATTAACACGAACTATTCCGCCATCTCAGCTGTTTTATCAAATCAATGAGCACTACATTTCAAATATTTATTGCATAATGAATAATCTTGGTTACTTAACAATGATAAGAATGAATACTACAACTAACTTATATGCCACTTTCATCAACAACATATCATAATTGTGGAGATCGAGAAATCATCTATACTAACCATATGGTTCTGTACTGACAGCTTGCGCACATATGTTTCAGAACGATCATTTTCCATCAGTATTATTTATTTATTATACACTATACATAAAGTTGTTAATGCCCATCGTACCTGGATACTCTCCCCGAGCCTTAACGCGACTGACGTGCGCTTCCTCTTCAATTTGTTGAATGACTTTTCTACTCCTGGAGGACGGCTTCCCCGAGTACGGTTTCACTGAAGCTCTCCGGGAAAAAATTCCTCCACCATTATCACACCAAAGTCGAAAAACCTAGTGAGGTAGTCCTGCTGTACATTTTACTAAAGTGTCATTAGCGAATAGAATTGTTGTTCTACAATTCTCTTTGTTAAAATCACCCCGTGCAATAAAAATAGATGTGTCCCGGAAAAAATACGGCAGGCGCATTAAGACCAGTCATTTTGCAGAGCGTGAGAGCGCTGTCATGATTAGGTGTGTTAACCACAATTTGCTAATAATGAGTCATTGCTTCATAGATAAAAAAAATGTTCTGCACACTGTTATGTTGCGCTGTTTCTCCGGGGTAGAGTCGATATTCCAGAATTCTGGATATGTTCACCGATTTTCTCCACTTTTCTTTTTCTTTCAACTTTTTAGGCCAATGGAAAGTAGGTAAAGCACTGCTAGCTCAGAATTGATTATATTGATATTGTGACGTACGTCTATCCGGGTGCTCGTGCCTCGGAATTTCCCGCAGACGTACTGGTAGAAGTCAGAGCAGGGGTCAACATCGAAGGAGAGTTGAGACCTCAATGCATTGGCCGCATAACGGCAAAGAGGCCCGACGCATTCATCTCCCTGGAGGTGAGTTGGCGGAACAAGATGTCTCTGTTCCGGCGGCGTAGTCGTAGAGGTATTCCTAGGCAGTGGTAAAGGCTTCTCCTCAGGCCGTGTCACCATGGGCGCCAGAGTTTTCGGAACACGCAGGGCAGCTAGTGTGTCCACCTGGTGGTAAAGAAGAAAACAAATTAGTCGGTATAAAACCAGCTTTTGTATTTAGCGATTCTGTAGTGCAGCTCTACCACTCAAGAGAACATGTGAACTAAGTACTGATGTAGAAGAGCTAACGCACTTGTCCTCCTATAATTTCCAAGGAACTTAAATGACGCGTAAATATCATGTTGTTGAAGTAGCGCATGAGAACGACGTGGCATGTTTGCAGTTATCAAAATTGACAATTTCGAAGTTGTCCGTCCGTTGAATTTTCATCTTTTTCAAGAGATCATGCCCCAATTCCTACATGTTTCGGTTTCGGCACTTATTCTCTTAAGCGAACCTATTTCCAATCGGCTCATGATAATTCTCTTGACCGCCGTATTCACATAGCAATATTTTGTCACAAAGATATAAATAATGAAATGTTCATTTCGTGCTCCCCAACACAGCAGGCGGAGGAAGCAATATGTTTCGTTACAAGTTGGGATTAACCTCATACATGTAACGCCAAACCTCTGTGGATGTGTACGGAATTTTACATACATATTTTTGGGTCGGCAGCGCTACGCAACACAACCAGTTTTACTATATCCGACGTTATAATATGCTGCGACGCATACAAAGAAAAATAAGAAAATGCTAGGTGAGGCTTGCATAAAACGCAATAATTTTCAATGTTAGAAAGAACACGGGGCAACCACAGCACAGTTTGCAAAGTCTCTCACGCTCATTAAGACTACGTCGCTTTTTCACTGTCATAAGCATTTTTGACTCTCTTAAGGACCCCTGATTTTGCGCCTTCCAAATAAGGTGGACGGGTAGTGTATATTCAGAAGTTGCTGATAATGCTCAGCAACAGTGGTAAAATTACATAAAAAGTCATTAAATCAATGAAAACGCTAGACTGAGCAACAGGATGCACATAGTTATGCAGGCACCACTAAGGCATAGTTTTAAAGGGTATCCCAGCTATCACGCAGCACGATATAAATAAAGAGGTAGGGGTTACGCGAAGCAAACCCACTGCATAATATTCGTAGCACATTGAGTAGCCACTGATATTTTTTTTTCGTTAATGTGGGTTGATTAATTAGTGATATTTATATTCTTAACTCGGTAAGTACTCACCTAATTGTCAAAATGTCAATGAGGCGTATGTAGGCATGTTCAAATAGCATCTAACTGCGCTACTTTCAACAACGTGCGCCCTATTTTTTTCCGGTTGATCAAGAATGCCCGCGAAATATGAAAAGTGACACGTGACTAGACTGTCGCGCGTGTCGGGAACCAGCGCCCTCAAACAGGCTCCCATAAGGTAGAGAGTATCAAGGAAAAAATGCAGAAAGATAAAAAATGCATCGCCCTATCTGCCATTCCCCGGCCTAAGAAACGCGTCGCTTGGCTTTAGACCGGTCGTAATCAGAACACCTGCCGCGTTATCAGTGTGAACGGTCGGTCATGAGATTTGGATAATGACTGTGGCGTACTATCGAACGGAATGAATCCCAGTGAAATTGCACGCATATCGATGGCACCCGACCTGTACCCTTGTCAAAATGCGGAACGCTGTCTCTCGCAACGGACAACAGGCGAAGCGGTTGTTTGCAGTAAGCTTATTTGAGGGCGCTGGTTTCCTTTGCGGGTGGGAGCGTAGTCACGTGTTACCTTTTATATTTCGCGGGCTTTCTTTATCAGCCGGAAAAAATGAGCACGTAATTAGTACGTTGTTAAAAATTGCGCAGTTATATTACCTTTGAACAAGCCTACATACGCCTCATTGATATTTAAACAATTAGGTGAGTCCTTGTTGAGTTACAGATATAGTTATGACTAATTAATTAAACCTCATTAATGAGAAAAACAGCAGTGGCTACTCCAGTGTAGTGTAGTCGGATACAACTTTAGAAGGCAGCGGCATTTCCTGCTCAAAGGCGGATGAACACAAGCCTGCACCAATGGGCGCGCACTTGGGACTGACGTCATGAGCGGGACAGCCGGTGGCTCCGCCTTCGGAAAACATCGGCACGTGCATGAGAGGGGCTATTTCTTTAGTCGCTAAGGCGTTCGGCTGTCGTGCTTCGGTCGTCTGGGCGGGGCCCCTCCTGCCTTGTAAAGTTGTATCTGACCATAGGAACAAAATCACACCATCTCCCGCTAAAGGGGACCATGAGGCGATGCGAAGCAGTGTTTCGGCATGTAGAGCCCGCGTTTCAGAGGTGGAGTGGTGAGGGGGAAATGGGAGAGGGGGAGTGGAGAGGGGATGGAAAGGAAAAGGGGAGGGGGAAAGGGGAGGGGTAAGGGGGTGGGAAGGAAAGGGGGTGGGAGAAAGGGAAGGGAAGGGGAGTTGTGATGTGTAGAGGGGGAGGGGAGAGGGAAGTGGAGAAGGTTTGCGCATGCGCAGTAAGGATGGTCACGCCGCACACCACCACCACCGGATTGAACTCCGCTATAAGATGCTTCACATCTAATATGCTGTACGTTTGTTTCGCGTAACGCCGTTCCTCTTTTTTAAAATCGTGCTGCGTGATAGCTGGGACACCCTGTATACTTCGAGTACGTTGCACAGAAAAGACATGGTGGAGCAAAATGTAATTCAAGAACTCTTCTTACCGTCACGTAAAGTTTAAAAAAAAACCTTGGATTATCCCTCCGTCATAGGAATCGGCATAACCCGAAAATGAAACTACAGAGGTTGTTGAAGGAAACACATCACTAAAGAGACGTTACAGAGGTTTCAGAGGCAGCTTGTCACAAGCGATAGGCTGCTTCTTCTCTGGTGACACGGGCAACACACGTTTGCACAAGTCACGACAAAATGACAAAAAAACTAGAGACAAAACATCACGGACTACTGTCGAACGGGTACCCGAAAAACAATTTTAAGCATGTCGAAGACCGCGTCCTCAACAGCCATCCCATGGCCAGTCATTTCTCGATGATTTTTGCGCAAACTTTACAAAAAGTGACTGGGGACAGATCTAGCCCACTGCCAAGTTTTTCTCAGTCATTTATATTCCTGCGGTCAGCGAAGCTCCAAGCAAACCTCATACATTTTCAAGGTATGACCTTCGCGGTGCGCACATGCCGTCCAACAAGCTGAGGAATCACCTTGTTAACCTGAAACAGTGCTCGGACAGCAAGAGATACCCCGGTGTTATCTACAAGATACCATGCGCAGACTGCTGCTGCAGTTACGCTGAGGAAACTTCAAACTGCATGAGAAGATTACAGCAACATCAAAGGGACATGGGCTACAACTAGAAAGCGTCGAACGCCCTGGTTGAGAAGGCCGATAATCACGGTCATTGAATCGATTTGGACAACGCCGCTATATTAGCCACGTAAATTATTTCGCCGACATGACTACTACTTGCATCTATGTTCATTCAGCCGGCAGAAGATACTATCAAGGGGACATATAAATATCTACCGGTCAGCTACACCCGTTCCTTACGTCTTATTTTAGCATAAAAAATTACTTACGGCTCTTGCCTGCTTAGTGTAATGAATAAGAATAATCTTTAGGCTTTTAAGTCTCAAAATTTGGTATGATTATGAGGGACGTCGTAGTGAAGGATTCTGAGAATTTCTATGATCTGGTGCTCTTTAACGTGCAGTGACATTGCAGACAATACGGGCCTCTATCGTACTGGCCTCTACCAGACAGCCGCCAAGGCCTGATCACCAGCAGACATCCCCCTGGTGTTATCTGTGTATAGGTGTTATACTTGCCCAACGCCGACATATATTGCGTAAATCTCATACGTCCGTGCACAATTAACGATGAACTATACTTTTCATGTTACACCGATTTCTAAGACGGAGGCATCATGTTTTTATAAGCGTTTCCAAAGCGCAGAACGAATATGCTCGATTGAAATCAGTGAACGCACTTAGAGCTTACTATACACGTGTAATATTGTCTGAAATCAAAACAATTGATGTTGTATGATTGAGGATTACAGGAACAGTACACGCAAATTTCACCTTTGCCATCTCTCTAAAGTACACTACGAAGTGCTTGCTACCCGTGCCTTTCTTGCAGGACTATCGAAGATAATGTGGGTGGAGGGAGGTCGGCGCTGCGAGCACGAGGATAATAAGGAATGTAACGCGCCATATCTTCCTCAAAGTGCGATGACCGGGCTGGCTCTGCTCTTTTATAGAGCGTAGGTGAGCATCGTGCAGAATCTGAAAGGTGATAATGGCGACCGTTATGACAGCTTGAAACCCTTTGTAACATTGCGATGATTGAGCTGAACCGCCTTTGTTCAATGCGCCGCACTCGTACATCAAATTTCTTGCACAGCGTTGCCGAGTCCTCGCGTATTTTTTTGCCAACTGTAGCAGACACTAGCTGC